>NW_026266630.1:0-25000 GCF_025860055.1 Xyrauchen texanus | reverse complement strand
TGGCTTCTCTTTTGCCTTTAATAAAAATGAGTGGTTACTGATGCTATCCTTCTGCCAAACATCTCCCTTTGTGTTCCATAGAAAAAAGAAAGTTATTTGGTACTGGTACAATAAGAAGGTGAGTAAATGGTGAAAAATAAATATACATATATATATTTTTTACTGTTTAATTTCAGTTTGTGTGGAATGTAATAAGCATACAAATGTAAAAGTAATTTTTGTTATCTAAAAAAGAGAAATAGTCAAAAATGGCTTCATGTTTAAGAGTTTGCTGCTTGATTTTACGCTTGAGGAAAGAGCAGCGTTACAGATGCGGCCCAGCTGTAAGGGCCGGTGTAGCATTTCAGAGCCACACAGACACACACAGCAACACAACTGAAGATCCGGACTGTGGATGAAGGTGTCAATGGCAGTGTGTCTGTATTAGTTAAAGCTCGTTACATTTCTAAGTAGGTCATAAGTGACTGTGTGGCTAGATGATCTCTGGTCCTCTTGGTGTCTCCGGTGAAATTAAATTGCATTATCTTTAGTAGCTATTTATTATATAGGCTATATTCTGTTTTTCATTCTTTCTTTCTTTTTTCTTTTTTATGTAACAAAATATTTAAATCTAATATCTTCTAAAGCAAAAAACCTTTATTATGCAGAAAGGGGCCCTTTGAGAAAAACAAAAGTTTTGCGTTTGAGTTGGTTAATTGTTGCATTCAAGCGTCATTGATAAATAAGTTTGTTAGAGATAATACAAAATTAAAATCTTTAAAAAAAACCTAGAATGAATCACATCTTAAAATGAAAAGAAATGCAATCAATTAATTACAATCTGTTAATTACATCTTAAAAAAAAATATAAAAATGTCAAATAATTCTACAATATTAAAATACTTTCCTTGTACATAGAATAGGCTACATGAGTATAAACATCTCTATAATTAATTTCAAAAATTTTCAAACACATTTATCAAGGTAAAAATATTTTGTTCACAGATATCCTACATTTTTTGAACCACGAATGACAATTATTTTTATGGTTCCTCCAACATAATTTTTTTTTTTATTTATCAAACTATTTATTTATTCATTCATTCATTCATTATTATTAATATTTTTATTTGTGTTTATTTTATATATATATATATATATATATATATATATATATATATATATATATATATATATATATATATATATATATATATATATATATATATATATATATATATATATATATATATATATATATATATATATATATATATATATATATATAATTATATAATTATTTTATATATATAATATATTATTTAACTGTGATCGGACATTTACACAATTGTATAATATATGATATATGAATATATAAATGACTTTGAACTTATAAATTGAAAGCATGTTCATAGGTATATTACTAAATATTTCTTGGGTGGGGGAAAATAAATGAGCATCAGGTCAGACTCTGGAATGACATTTCAAGCAGCGAAAATGTCCTGGGGTGCAATATCATCTAAAACTACATTTCCATTAGCCTATATTTAGCATTACAGGCCTACCTGCAGTTTTTATGACTAAATACTACTTTAGATATTGCATGGAATATTTAATGCTGCATGCATGTCTTTCTTAGCTTTAAATACACTAACTTTGAAACTTTTGATTTAAGCATCTTACATGGCCCTTTGTTAGATAGCTAACCAAATCACATTTATTCACGTTTATTTTCAGATCAATTTAAGTGAGTTATGAAGCTCACAAATGGTGCGTAAAGGCGGATGCGCAATGAAGTCACACATCGGCCAGTTTACGTCTTAAATTGATCCAGTGTCTTTAAAATCCCCGTCTATTGCTGTGTAGAGGTCATTACTCGAGCCATCAGCGTTGACAGCTAATAAAGATACAATGCGGGTATTTCTCACAACGTGCTAAAACGTTTGGCCTCTCCAGTGTCTGGGAACCGCGCGCACCTAAGAAAACACGGATTCCCCGATGTAGTTTGTATTGCGCACAGCTGAAGAAGACATTGGCCAGGGATAATCCTGCTTAGCTGTCGTTCAGATCAAAGACAATTGACTGTTAACAACATAGACAACGAGAAAACCTGACAGCAGTCGATAACTGAGTCCAACTCAGATTGCGTAAGCATATGGTGACAGCGCATCGCTCCTGAAGAAGGCTGCGTTGAGGGAGCTCGAAAACCTGCTCTGAGATCCGGGAAGATTGTGTTGTCTCAGGGGAATTTTAGGGGGTTTTCAGAGGGTTGTTGTAAGGGGTCAGAGACTGTGTTAAGTGTAGGGCAGAGGGCGAGCTTTAATGTTCCTATACCTAAGTTTAATTTACATGCAAATGTTTTATTCAAAACTTCATCCATGTATGCTTTTTTCAACTATTGACCTCCACTTTTTTCCCATTAAACTTTTGAAAAATCAATCTAGGTTGAATCCCATGTGTTTTATGTTGTCATTTTATACAATTCATAAATAAGAGCCGACTTTTTCTGTAGGCAAATACAATGCACTGATCCTTTTTGTTACCTTTTACATTTTGATGGTTCATTAATTATTTTATTTTTCATAGTTGTTTAACTGGTTCAATTGCCCTTTAATGGCAGGTTCTGATTGACACAATTTACCCCCATACAGTGTTACTGGGGCATGTATGTTGTCACAAAAGGTCAACATGTTAAATGAACTGCATCTTATAATGGTGGGAATGTTTAGTAGATTTGTTTTGCAGCCAAGACTTCAAGGTTTGTGCCTATACAGAATTTTACATTCTAATATAATTGTGTTAAATAATAGGCTATATACAGGACTGAACATGTGACAACTAGCCCCAGTCTCCCCTACTAATTATAGGGTGTAATGATTGCATAAACGAAAGCAAATCTTTGATAAAATAATGAAAAGACAATCTTTTTGTCCACCCTCTTGTTTTTCTTCATCCTTCCTTTGGCAAGACCAGGCATTGGCTGAACTTTTTCCATGTGCTATAGCAGTATCATATTTGAACACATGATCAGATTGTATGATTGGCAACAGCATTTGCCTGGCAGCTAGAGGAAGTGTTCCACCAGCTCCAATGATGTGGTACATCAGACTTGTTTTGTTGCTGGAGATTCAAAGTCAGTAAATCCAACACAAATCCTGTTTTTTTTTTTTTTTTTTATCAGCCATACTGTGTATTTTTAATCAGATGTTTAACACCAGACTTCATAATTTTAGCCTAGAAACCACTTTCAAATCAAACGGGTTATTTGCTTTGTATGAAGTAAAAAAAATAAATAAAAAAAAAATCATTATACTGTAAAAAAAAAAAAAAAAAAAAAATTATAATAAAAAAATATATATATTGAAATAACTGCACTGGATTGATCTTGTTGAGATAACTTAATTATTCAAGATTTAACTTGTGATAAGGAAAACTTCCCAGTATGCAATGTGGCATGAAAAATGTATGCAAATTGCAGTGTTACTGTCTTAATTTTCATAGTTTTACTGTGCGTTGCTTTTATTTATGCTGTTTGCTGTCAATTTCATTTATTTGTCATGTAGCAATAATTCAACACTCAACAGCTTTAATCTCATATGGCAGTTTAAATCATCTTAGATTATGTGTCATCCAAATAACTGCTATGGTATTCAGTGGGAGTAATTCATTGGTTGAACTCCAGTATTTAGTTTGAACTAAATTATGATCAAGTTTAATTAAAAGACACTATGCTCATTTAACACGTTATATACATTTGAGTCAACTGCTCATTTTAAACAACTTTCCATCACAAGTGGACAAAACATTTACTATTTACGTTTTTAAGTTGAAACAATAATTTGTATTATTATTATTATTTTTTTACAGTGTAGACAATGAGTAGCCCACACAAACCTGATGCTAATTCAGAAAAAAAACCTATTGTATATAATTATGTACCTACACTATACAGACTTTACTTATTTACATAAATAATGAATCTAGAGAACAGGTGGAGATGGGGTGGAGGAGGGATGTCAGGAGAATTGTCACGGGAAGCAGGTAAGCAGGTAAGCAGCGGCATTTATACTCTTAATCACGGGCCATGATCTGCTGGATTAAAATTAACATGTTCCTCCCGATCCTCGGTTAATTAACTCCAAATATTAACTATATATTTGAGACCTCAATTCTCATAAGGCTGTGAAACACTTTCACAAATGGGAAACTTTAAGACAGTTTAACTTTCTTATATTTCAAGTAATCAATGTGGTGCCATACAAGATACTCTAATCACATTCCTTGTTTCTTTTGATGGTTAATGATAACTTGGTAATTTTGGATTCTATAACTGAGCGTGTATGCATGCAAATCATGTAATGCATTTGTCAAGATCTTTCAAATGTAATTTCTCTCACTGACAAAGTGCCAGGCATTGTGACTAAGGAAAAAAAGCTCATAAAATCACACCCACTCTACATCTGAGATCCTATTAAAACAACACTATAGACAGAGCTATCTGGTTACAGTCTGGTTCTCTGCTTTGAAGTCCTGCTCTTAATACCACCCAACTTATCAGACAATCGGCTGAAGTATGCAGTTGCCAAAGCAACAGTTATAGCTTTGTTTGTACGGGATATTAATATTGTTATCATCAAGTGTCAAACAACTTGGTAATATTATCTTAAATAAAAATGTTTAAAATACTTTATTTGTTTGTTTAGGTAAGGTACTAGTAACTACATCTGAGACCACTAGAGAACATGCTTCCAATGCATTTTAATGTAATTATATTTTTTAATGGCAAAGTATATTATCAGCATAGAACAGTGTCTGAAAATTTGAAACATTCATTAAAAAAAAATTCAAGAATGATTATTGAAATGTATATTACATTTTATATACATTTATGAATATATATATATATATATAGATACAAATTTAGCCTTCCAATGGCCATGTTTCCCTGATGTGTATTGTGTTAGTCACTGATCATTTGAAGTCATTTGTGAGTTTGAGTACATAAGTTTACTTGTGTGTGTGATGAGGTCAAAGGTGGTAGAGTGTTAAATGGTAAGATCAGAGAGCCCGACAAGACAGATGGAAACACTGTAGTGCAATTTTGGAACACCAACAACCTACCGATGGATAACCACAACGCAGTAGCTGCAACACCACACACACATGAACACTTGCAAAATCATCATGCGATCATGTTAAACCTGACCACTCGATGCAACACAACACAATGCTTCAATCAAGGGGAAAATCCCTTGCAGCCTGTATATGATAACTGTAATGTTGCTTGTGGCTTTGCGGTATTTTCCCCGTCTACATTTGATCATGAGACCAAATAAATACTCTGAGTTTCGAGGTGTCTAAATTCATTGCAGCGAACCCTGAGTATTGCCCTACCAGCTGGAACTAACAAGCATGGCCAGGGCTATTCCAGGGCCAGTCACATTTTACACTAGGTTAATACTCGTAAATTTGGGAGAGCTGCGAGTTGGACGGGTCAAGGCTGGTGTGGCATACAGAGGGCTCTTGATTCAATGTGTTTAATGAGGACATTTGGTGGCCAGCCATTATTGCAAGCTATGTTATGCCTGTTGAATACATCTCGGGACCTTTAAGAATGTTAAAGGAATATTCTGGGTTCAATACAAGTTAAGCTCAATCAACAGCATTTGTGTCATATTGTTGATTACCACAAAAATGTAATTCGACTCGTTCCTCCTTTTCTTTAAAAACCCTGAATATTCCTTAAAAATCCATTAAAAGCAACTTAAGAATGTTGATTTTGCATGGCTGCAAATTAGTTTTATACATAACAAATGTCTTTTATATGGGTTGAATATCTGACATCAAAAGGAAATATTTTATTAGAATGAAGACAGCACATAATTTGGTGACTTTGGGACCACCCAACAGACCACAAAAAAACATTTAATAAAATAATACAACATAATAGCAGTGATCAAGTGCTCTCGAAAAATGTATCCTCTTTAATTTATAAAATAATTTAAGTAAAAGCAATATATTACAAAATATATACATTAGCATTTCAGGACCTCATAAATTGACAGGAATCATTCTGCTTGTGATAATGACCCAGAAAATAACCTGGAATCACGTACAGCAACTACACTGAATGGTCAAAATTATGAAAAAATACAGAATATTACATTTTGACACTTCACAATAGCTTTAATTAAAGGGATAGTTCACCCCAAAATGAATATTCTCTCATCATTTATTCACCCTCATGCCATCCCAGATGTGTATGACTTTCTTTCTTCTGCAGAACACAAATGAAGATTTTTAGAAAAATATTTCAGCTCTGAATGTCCATAAATGCAAGTTAATGGTGACCAGAAAGGGAAAAACTCAGCATAAAAGTAATCCATAAGACAGCTGTGGTTATATCTATATCTTTAGAAGTGATATGTTAGTTGTAAGAAACAGATAAATATTTAAGTCCTTTTTTAAAATAAATCTCCACTTTCACTCCACTTTGGCGATTCGTATTCTTCGTACATATCAACACCAACTGGTCAAGGCTGGTTAAAGGTGAAAATGTATTTAATAATATTTATCTGTTTCTCACCCACACCTATCAGATCATTTCTGGAGACATGGATTAAACCACTTGAGTCTGGATTGATGTTATGCTGCCTTTATGTGCTTTTTTGAGCTTCAGAGTTCTGGTCACCATTCACTTGCATTGTATGGACCTACAGAGCTGAAATATTCTTCTAAAAATCGTAATTTGTGTTCTGCAGAAGAAAGAACGTCATACACATCTGGGATGGCATGAGGGCGAGTAAATTATGAGAGAATTTGCATTTTTGGGTGAACTATTCCTTTGATAACAGTTAAAAAACATCAAGTGTAAAGTTAAAAGGGTGATTTTACCTAAACCTGTCAAGAAAATGTTCTGGTCCTATTTACTCCAAAATCAAAAGAAACAAATATGAAATTATATTTTGCCAATGTGAAATGAAGCCCATTTTCATGGCCATAAATTTTTTTTTACATTATTATCAGGACAGTTTCGCACATTTGCAATCCGAAAAAAAGATATAATCATAATAATATTCCCATCCCCCAAAAACAATATGCAATTTAAGTTTGTAAAGTGTTTATGCATCATAGTAGTACTCACTTAGTAGTACTTACTATATATATGTGTGTATATATATATATACAACAGTTAGTTCCGGTACTGGTTGGGCAAGAGACGTTACAGCAACACTCAGACGCTTCACTTTGTATACCAATACTTCTATTAAATTAATTGTTTTGCGACTTCTTGGGATAAAATGGGTAATTTAAAATATTATTTTAGTCATAAATCAAGTCATTATAATTTTTATTTGTGAGCCTAAAAATAAATTTATTCGATTTCTGTTTTGTTTACCCTACAAAAATGAACCAGTTTCACTATAGTAACTATAGTTTAACCATGGGATTTAGTTATACCATAGTTACCACACAATTAACCACGGTTACAATATTACTTTAGTAAAACCATGGTTAATATTTTTTTTAATTACTTAACAACAATTACACACAAACTCATTATAAGAAATATCACCTTTAGATATGTTGTTATTTTAGCGTGAATTTACACCAGAAACAGTTTCTCTGATTTTCTATCATTACCACAAGGTACTGATCCCTCTTGTTTGAACGAGCCTTGTGTCATGGCAAACGCGCTTGTGTCTTTCAGGATGAATGTTAAAATGAGCGGAAGAAGAAATAGTTCCCATCCTAATCCTTTTTATTTCACTTTGAAGCCTATGATTATTGTTCATGTTCAAGATAACTAAATAATAATGTCCCTAGTTTAAAAAAAAAAGTATTTTTAGAATCGATATTTTTGTGTGAGGATAAATATTTTTGATACAACATCTGTATCGGAAGTATCGATACTTTAGGATCGATCCGCCCATCCCAAGAGGACATAACAATGGTGGAGGAGATAGCGGTTTGTATAGTGAATGACCCTTGCCGGCTACCGCAAAATAGGGAGGAATTCCCCCGCTCGGACGGCTATTTTTCCACAGAGAATATAGAAGACATTTGACAAAAATGACTTTATCTTCCGAAAGCTGACTGACACCAAAGCATATCTGATTGGGAGTGGCAACAGAGACAGGTGATCACACACACACACACATCCATGTCTCTCTCTCTCTCTCTCTCTCTCTCTCTCTCTCTCTCGCTCGCTCGCGCGCACACACACACACACACACACACACAAATTGTCCGACAAAATGTCCCCACAAGGTCAAAAATTTCGGGTTTTACTATCCTTATTGGGACATTTGGTACCCACAAAGTGATAAATACACGCTCACACACACACACACACACACACACACACACACACACACACACACACACACACACAGTACATACATCATTGTTTCTCCAATAACTTGTTAAAAATAGGCCAAGCCGTGATTCTAGTTCTAAAGTAATGTTTTTGAGGGTTTGGATGCATCATTTGGTTTGAACCAGCAATGGCAGATTCTGATCGGTCGCGTAAGAAAGTAGTTCCATGCACAAATGCATTTTTTGTGACCGTACTCAGTTTTAAAATGTACTTGCTATTTGCAATGTTGTATATAAGCAAAATCACACTCACAATCGTGCTATATGGCCCTAAATCAGCACTTCTGTGATTACATACAGCACTCGGCCTGCGGCCGAATCACAGCAGTGCTGATGTAGGACCATATCGCACTCTTGCTCATGTGATATTGCTTAAATAAATATATAGCCTATTGTATTGATTTGTGGTTAAATATGACCAGGACATTTTCTTAACAGATTTCGTGAGAATCATCTTAATGTACATTCAGATGGTTAGAAATGTTATGAAATATTGATTTTCATATTTGTATGTACATTATCTACCGATCTGTTATTATAACAACAAATCAATTATAATTAAATTATAGTATTAAATAATTAATGTTTGTTTATAATTTATTACTGAAAGTTATTGTAGAAATGCCAACTATAACATGTAAAACATTCATGGAAATAGTAAAAAGTCGGAAATGTGAGGTGGATGTTTGAGCTTCACTTTTCTGAGATGTGGTCGGGACAGCATGCTTTCGTCTAGTCAGTGGAAATACTGTCAACAATCGAGGAGAGGCGACGAAGGCTGCTGGATGCTGAAGACTCTACTGCGGCTCCTGGAACAGAGATTTACGCACAGAGAATTGCACCTAGAATCAACGTATGAAACATTAGTGGCTAGAAGCATAGACTTTTATTTGAATGCTCATTTGACACGTTAAAACCTCGAAATTGAAAGCAACTCTGTTTTGTACCAACCTTCTCTGTTTCTGGCCATCTGGGAGCTGGAATGATCTAGATTCTTCTGCCAGCTTTGGCAGTTATTTTTCCAGTGATACTCACTCGTAGCCACCTGAACAGTCAAACATGATGGAAAACATAACATTTTACCATCTTAGTTTAATGTCAGAGCATAATTAGGACATAATGCATTAAAAAAGAGCGATTTGTTTTGTCAGAGTTATGGCACCACGTGGATGCAGCTGTCAGAGTGCATGATGTCTTGTATTGGCTCGTTTGTGTTCTTACATGGTTGTCTTTGGCAGTATATGTGTAAGGGTCACTGTCAGAGTTCTGATCTTGCTCGTCCAGCGAATGCAACAGGTCCTGTAGTTTCTCGATGTAGTTGATTGCACTGCGTAAAATCTCCACTTTGGGTAGCCTCTGATTCGGATTGGGCACCGTCTTTTTCTTTAACGCGTCAAATGCCTCGTTGATCTTTTTGAGCCTCCTTCTCTCTCTCAGAGTGGCAGCTTTTCGCCTGTCCGTCGGTGCCGACTTTCTTTTGCAGATTTTGCAAGCCCACATGAGACACTGGCCCTCGCAGTGTGGCTGAAGTCCCGGCGGTGCAAGGACGTGTTCCTCCCCGCTGCTCTCACACCCTGTTTCGGATGGTACTGGATCCTGTCCCGGGGAAAGAGGGCTGTCGTTCCCCTCATAGAGCGGAGACACTCCAGGCATATCCAAGGTCCCATGGTCCCCCTCAAGATAACGTAAATCATTGAAAAAATAAGAGTTGGTCTCAAACAGGTCCATCATGTTGTTGTAGGCTGTGTATAGACAGTAAGACTGTTGGCATTTAAATAGCCCTGTGACACAAGTCAGAGGACTTAAATATAGAATGTGAAATTCTATCCATCGCTTAGCTGTCGAAGGGCATCAGGCTTATTTCAATAGGCCTTCACTACCACAAGAGTTTTTGTGTGAGCAATAAAGGAAAACTTTACATTATAGTGTCAATACATGTTGCATGTTACTGTAATTACTTGTGGCAATGTAATGTGTATGTAATTCAGCTATGCAAAATGTAAATGATTACATTTTGCATAGCTGCTCATGTTGGTAGGTTTGTTTCTGAGAGATAATTTCTGTATAGACACATACACTAAAGTCAGAAAAGCTATTGAACATTTCCACCATTATGCCTAGGATCAAATATACAGTTCACTGAACATAAATTGAACTTTTGTGGCAACATGCACTAATAGCGGGGCACGTTGCCACAACAGGATCCAGACATAGACTGTTTTAAATGGTATTGTCCTACTGTATAGCCCTTAGTGACCAAGGCTGCAACATCATATTCAGATCAGTGCTTGATCAATATGCGTTTTTCAAATATATTCTTATATTTTTACCTTTGTTTCCCACCAGTCTTGAAAATATGTTTACATCCTTGCTTGCAACTAGCCTACTCTACTTTTGTGATACTACCCAGAACGGGGGCCCGGCTTTACCCAAATATAACGTTAGGCAACTAGGGGTGGGTGATGGGACGATTTAATCGGATATTGATGATATCTTACAAATATCCGGATGCCGATTGTAACACTCAGTGACGGACGATGATTCTAATCAGGAAGAGAAATCGGCCCGGGATTTTACAAAGCAACTGGCCCAAAAGTTGGTGCATATCACTACCACCTTTGGCATATTGCGGCGGCATTTTGTGGCCCATTCCGCATAACATGGCGGCTCATTTCAGCTTATCGCGGCCCATTCAGCCCGTTTCGCGGCCGGCCCACTGGCCTGCCCGGTTCTCCCAATGGCAAGTCCACCCCTGATCAGCCTACTGGGAAAATGCCTGGTATGCCAGATTACCAGTCCAACCCTGATTCTAATGAATATCGGAAAATGGCAAAACCATGGATCTGGGAAGTTGAAAAATACAAATATAATTAAACAGTAGCTCAGTGTAGGAAATGAGCACCCGCCACCCACTAAATGCGATGAGGATGACCCCAACACCTTTGCAAGCTCCTTGTCCCAATAAGGGTATTATTTTGCTCTTCAACCTGCAACAGTGGTTGGTGACTTGTAAGACGTCTCAGAGTGATATATTACAATAAATGCTGTTAGTCACGAAGACACAGGCTTGAAGAAACACACTGTATTATGTTTTTAAGAACAGACAAAAGAAAAGCCATCAATGCCCTTGACTTGCGAAGCTCCCGCTTACTCGTGTAAAGAGTTCTCACTCTCTTTTTCTCTGTTTCATTCGTCTGAACAGTTTGCAAGAATAATGTCATCTATGAGAATTCTGCAAATGATCTCAGGAGGTGCTACGAGTTTAGTTCGCTTTATTTCCACTGAGCAGTTTGCGCTTACACTTTGTGAACGCAACATTCACTAATATATATTCTATTAAAGAAACACAGATGAAAGCAATTAAATCATAAAATAATACAAGACCATATTCACCTTGAACCTAAAATTGAGTTCTATTTAATTTTTTTTAAACACATTAACTGTATTAATGAAACGTACGGGTGCCCCGTGCCGTTCCTGACAAGATGCCACCCCGGGTGGCTACCCATGTTGCTCATGCCTAAATCTGCCCCTGGCTGCTTACGTGCTACTTACGGCTTCAGGAAACCCAGCCATGTTCTATTTTCATTTCATTCATATGAAAAACCCTAGAGAGGAGTTCAGGCAGAGTGATTGCAGAATGTTTTTGACGTCACTCACATACTGTACAATGCTTCTGTTCTCTTTGTGTTTGTAACTAGAAACTGAAGCACTTATATGGTTCTCTCTGAAATACTTTACATTTTCTTTCCGTAATGGTAGCACAATATTTTAGGGTGTAGTCAGGTAGTGCTCCAAACAATGAATCCAGCCCAAGGCCCCTGCCACCCTAAGTCCAGCCTTGAGCATGAACACTGTATAATGTAATGTGGGACTGAAATAAATGCTGTTAATGCCTCTCAATGAACATTTAAGAGCATGACTGGTGCGCAGATATCTATTTTATTGTCAAACGGTAATACCACAGGCAACACTTGAATACACTGATTAGTGATTGACAGCTGAAAATCATGCCAAGAAGCAAATGCTACAACAGAAGCTCTTTCATTAACTGCAATTTCAATTACATCATAAGAATTAAAAAAAAGTCATAGGACATTATTGAATGAATGTTGTGTACATTTTCAGCACAAACACACACAAATAAAAGATGGATTTTGGAAAGAGACTGTTGTTTTCATGCCTTGTAAAAATAGACTGGAATGTGCCCAGTCAAAATGACTTTGAAAAGCTCACGCATGTAAGGTAAAAATAGCTATAAGGGCCATTTATCTTAAATCCATAAAACACATTAAAGGTCTTTCCGAAGTGTTATGTGTCCTCTGGCATTTTTGTTCAAGATCAGTGTGAGATGTTTTATTGAAGGATGAGAGTTGTTAATGGCTTGTGTCGCTCTCAAGCCAGATCATGTGACAATATAAGTGTACTGTATATACAGTTTCTAATGAATTTAAATATCAAACACAGAAGGCAGAAAATCAAATATTCCATATGGTCCTATGCCCCCTGATGCTTTGCGCGAAATGTTGGAGGTACTTTCGTTAAGAAGTAAACACAG
This sequence comes from Xyrauchen texanus, assembly GCF_025860055.1. Lineage (NCBI taxonomy): Eukaryota > Metazoa > Chordata > Actinopteri > Cypriniformes > Catostomidae > Xyrauchen > Xyrauchen texanus. Next base: position 12,084 of record NW_026266630.1, on the reverse strand, counting down.
TTGTGTTGATCATTCATTCATACTTCAGATGTGTGAGCACAACCTGATGGAGCTTAATGAGGACAATATACAGATAGCATTCCATCTTTAATAGAGGTTTGGGTGGATGATTTAAAGAAGTGGCCTAAGGATGTATGTAGAGCTACAAACCGCACATGTTGTCCCTGAGCTCTGTTAGGACATTGTAACATGTTCTAGCCGAAACCCCTTGAGTAAAACATAATAATATACTCACCAAGACCTTGTTTATAGCTGGTATTTGTTTTGTTCAATGATTCAATATAAAATGACTCAAATCTCATTGACTCATCGCACATTACATGTTGGTCTTGTACATCTGTTTCTCAAACCATTTGTAACATTTGCTGTAACACAGTGCCATGTACTGGATTCTTGAAGAACAACATGTATTGTAAATAATGCAAATAATGTGTGCGTGGATTCATAAAAAAGCCTCTAGTTTGTGATGATACTTATTATCATTCTTCACTGTTTTATACTGTTCATTACCTTTTATTGGTTGTTTTGTTATCAATAATTAACTTGTTGCTGCTTGTTATTGCTGTTCAGTTCACAGAATTGTCTGAAATGTCATGCTTGAAAAAATGAAAAAGTTTGCCACTGCAAAAGTATTGTTTGTTCATAAAATGAATTATCACTGTTAATTTCTGTTTATTGCTGCTGGTTTTGTAGACTTTTTTTGTAAATCACTCTTGAGTTATTGTGTTGAATTGGGATGTTTGAAATAAATGGTTGGTAACAAATATCTTACTCTAAGTCTTCTCTTTGTAACACCATGGTCGGTAATCATAATGTGGTATAATTGCAAAAATTTACACTTCAAAACACCAAAAAAAAAAAAAAAAAAGAACTTGACAAAAATAGTGATTTTTGATTGTCCAAATATATATCCAAAACATTACTTGTGATAAGATCTAAAAAAATCTGTTTGATACAACCAGGCAAATGAGTGGACCTCTGCAGCCATCTACTGGTTATAGTTGTAATTTCATGTAATTTTGATTAAAAAAAAGGGTTTTCCAGCAGATGGCAGCAATCTGCCCTAAAGCATGACACTTTTTCGCTACATGAATGAAATTGAGTAATGTAGATCTTCACTGAAATAAATGTAACATATAAAAATTTTGTATTTTATATGAAAATTAATGGTGTAGTTTGGTAATGTTTTGGTAAATAAGGTCAAAAATACCATAAATCCCCCCAAAAACTAAACAACTTAATCGTTAATAAATTAATAAAGTGAATTATATCGCATTTGTTTAAAAAAAATTACATGCCTAGGGTACAAAATTACACACTATTGTCTGGGGTAAAATTTGACCCCACACAGTATGAGAATGCACCAAACAGAAAACAAAGGTTCAATTATATAAATTATAATTTAATATTAAATTATACACACTGGCAGCCAAAAGTTCAGAATAATGTTCAGATTTTGCTTTTATGGAAAGAAATTGGTACTTTCATTCACCAAAGTGGCATTCAACTGATCACAATGTATAGTCAGGACATTAATAACATGAAAAATTACTATTATAATTTGAAGAAAAAACTACTTCTTAAACTACTTCAAAGAGTTCTCATCCAAAAATCCTCCAATGCAATGACAGCTTTGCAGATTCTTGACATTCCAGCTGTCAGTTTGTCCAGATACTCGGGTGACATTTCACCCCACACTTCCTGTAGCACTTGCCATAGATGTGTCTGTCTCACTTCTCACGCACCTTACAATCTAGCTGAACCCACAAAAGCTCAATGGGGTTATGATCCATAACACGCTTTTCCAATTATCTGTTTCAAAAGTGGCTTTTTCTTTGCAATTCTTCCCATAAGACCTGCACCCCTGAGTCTTCTCTTTACTGTTGTACATGAAACTGCTGTTGAGCGGGTAGAATTCAATGAACTTCGGATCCAAGATGGCGGCGCGGTAGCACGCAGCGGCCACTCCGGATCCACAATGGTGCTATTTTTGTTAAAAAAGCCCGACTTTTGCAACACATGGACATCGGAGCAACCGGTGTTCGTGTCTACCATCGCCAGACACTACTGAAATATAAGACTCATGCAAAACCAAGCTGCATGATGACCTGCAGGAGGCGATACGCGTACTCGGCTTGCTGCGGAGACCAGGCCTCCAGCCCTCGGCGTCGCCTGATGCCGGCGGCCGGGGGAGAGGACGTCGTAAGCGGTGTCGCGAAAGCGGAAGCGGAAAGAGGGCGGGGTCCATGCTAGGCTAAAAACAAACCCTAGCCGGCCGGCTCTCCGTCTATCCTGCTCTCAAATGTTTGCTCCCTGGACAATAAACTGGACTATATCCGACTCCAGCAGGCTACGCAGCGTGAGTTTAGAGACTGCTGCGTCTTTGTTTTCACGGAGACGTGGCTCAGCGACAGAGTTCCGGATGCCGCCATTCAGCTAGACGGGCTCGCCTCGTTTCGTACCGACAGAAATACAGCTCTCTGCGGTAAGACTCGCGGTGGTGGCTTGTGTGTTTACATCAACACGGAATGGTGCAAGAACTCTATGCTAGTCTCTAGTTACTGTTCATCGCTGTTGGAGCTTGTGACTATTAGATGCAGACCTTTTTATCTACCACGGGAATTCACCACTGTTTGCATAACCGAGTTTATATTCCCCCAGCTAACGCTAAGGAAGCGCTCTGTGAACTGTATGGGGCTATGAGCTGAACTGCAGAACGCTCACCCCGACGGACTGTTTATTGTCGCCGGAGATTTCAACCATGCAAATCTCAAGACAGTGCTCCCTAAATTCCATCAGTATGTGGACTTTGCAACGAGAGGGCTAACGGCTTGATCTTGTTTACACAAACATCCCAGGCGCGCACCGGCGGATCCCGCCCCCACCTCGGCTACTCAGACCACATCTCTGTTATGTTAATTCCAGCATACAGACCGGCTAGTCAGACGCACAAAACCGCTTCAGAAGCAGGTGAAAACATGGCCAGCAGGAGCCATCTCTGCTCTTCAGGACTGTTTTGAGTGTACTGACTGGCACATGTTCAGGGAGGCTGCAACATATGGCGATTCTACCAACTTGGAGGAATACACAGCATCAGTGACCAGCTACATCAGCAAGTGCATTGATGAAGTCACTTTCTCCAAGACCATCACCACACGCTCCAACCAGAAGCCGTGGATGACTGCGGAGGTGCGCACGCTGCTGAGGTCCCGAGACTCGCCTTCAGAGCAGGCGATAAGGCAGCCCTAAGAACAGCTAGGGCCAAACTGTCACGAGCAATCAGAGAGGCAAAGCGCGACACGCCCAGAGAATCCACAGTCACTTCCAGGACAGCGGTGACACGCGGCGATGTGGCAGGGCATCCAGGCCATCACCAACTACAGGACAACATCAGTTGCCTGTGACAAAGATGCCTCCCTTCCAGATGCGCTGAACGACTTCTACGCTCGGTTTGAAGTGCAGAACGACGTGATGGCGAGGAAGTCCACCCCTCCTCCCAATGACCAGGTGCTCTGTCTTACCACGGCAGATGTGAGGAAAACTCTACATAGAGTCAACCCACGGAAGGCTGCTGGACCAGACAACATTCCTGGCAGAGTGCTCAGAGGATGTGCAGACCAGCTAGCAGATGTTCTTACCGACATCTTCAACATCTCTATGAGCAGCGCCGTCGTTCCAAAGTGCTTCAAGGCCACCACCATCATCCCCATTGCCAAAGAAGTCTTCAGTGTCCTGCCTCAACGACTACCGTCCCGTCGCACTTACACCCATCATCATGAAGTGCTTCGAGAGGCTCGTCATGAGGCAGATTAAGACCCAGCTGCCCCCCTCACTAGACCCACTGCAGTTTGCGTATCGTTCAAACCGTTCAACGGACGATGCCATCACCACAGCCCTCCATCTGGCCCTCACCCACCTAGACAATAAGGACTCATACGTTCGAATGCTGTTCATAGATTTCAGCTCAGCATTCAACACAATCATTCCCCAGCACCTGATTGGAAAGCTGAACCTGCTGGGCCTGGACTTCCTGACTGGGAGACCTCAGTCAGTCCGGATCGGGAACAGCATCTCCACCACCACCACACTGAGCACTGGGGCCCCCCAGGGCTGTGTGCTCAGTCCACTGCTGTTCACTCTGCTGACTCACGACTGTGCAGCAATGCACAGCTCGAATCACATCATCAAGTTCGCCGATGACACGACCGTGGTGGGTCTCATCAGCAAGAACAACGAGTCAGCATACAGAGAGGAGGTGCAGCGGCTGACGAACTGGTGTAGAGCCAACAACCTGTCCCTGAATGTCGACAAAACAAAAGAGATGGTTGTTGACTTTAGGAGAGCACAAGGTGAACACACTCCGCTGAACATCGACGGCTCCTCTGTGGAGATCGTCAAAAGCACCAAATTCCTTGATGTTCACTTGGCGGAGAACCTCACCTGGTCCCTCAACACCAGCTCTATCACCAAGAAAGCCAAGCAGCGTCTCTACTTTCTTCGAAGGCTGAGGAAAGCACATCTCCCAACCCCCATCCTCACTACATTCTATAGAGGGACTATTGAGAGCATCCTGAGCAGCTGCATCACTGCCTGGTTTGGGACTTGCACCGTTTCGGACCGCAAAGCCCTGCAGAGGATAGTGAGGACAGCTGAGAAGATCATTGGGGTCTCTCTTCCCTCCATCAAAGACATTTACAAAAAACACTGTATCCATAAAGCAACCAGCATTGTGGACGACCCCACACACCCCTCACACAAACTCTTTACCCTCCTTCCGTCTGGCAAGAGGTACCGAAGCATTCGGGCCCTCACGGCCAGACTGTGTAACAGCTTCTTCCCCAAGCCATCAGACTCCTCAATACTCAGAGACTGGTTTGACACACACGTGTCCTGAGTTGCACTTTAATTACTGTCACTTTATAACTGTCTGCTACCTCAATAACTGCTATGTGCATAGAACATTATCTCATAGTATGTTATGTTTACATTTTAGAAACTGTCATCTTTTTGCACTACTGAGTACTGGTCGGCGCTGCACTGTCTATTGTCCTGTTCATTGTCAGTAATTTGTTGTACTGTCCTGTACTTTTTGCACATGTTTGCACGTGCACTTTATATAGGTATATATAGGTAGTTTATATAGGTATTTTATTTCGTTGTGTAGTCTCACGTGGTCCTATGTTGGTCCTTTGTTGTTTTTATGTAGCACCATGGTCCTGGAGGAACGTTGTCTCGTTTTGCTGTGTACTGTACTAACTGTATATGGTTGAAACGACAATAAAAACCACTTGACTTGACTTGACTTGAGCTGTCAGCTGAGAACATGTGAGGCATCTATTTCTCAAACTAGAGACTCTGATGTACTTATCCTCTTGTTTAGTTGTACATCTGGTCTTCCACATCTCTTTCTGTTCTTGTTAGAGCCAGTTGCCTTTGTCTTTGAAGACTGTTGTGTACACCTTTGTATGAAATCTTCAATTTCAAGCGTTGTGCAGCCTTCATTCCTCAAAACAATGATTGACTGATGAGTTTCAAGAGAAAGCTGTTTCTTTTTTGCCATTTATGACCTAATATTGACCTTAAGACATGCCAGTCTATTACATACTGTGGCAACTCAAAAACAAACACAAAGACAAAGTTAAGCTTCATTTAACAAACAAATAGCTTTCAACTGTGTTTTATATAATGGCAAGTGATTTTCTATTACAAAATGATCAATTTAGCATGATTACTCAAGGATAAGGTGTTGGAGTGATGCTGCTGTCTAGATTTGATCAACAATGAATTTTTTCAAATAGTGATGGTGCTGTTTTTTACATCAGTAATGTCCTGACTATACTTTGTGATCATTGAATGCCACTTTGTTGAATTACAGTACCAATTTCCTTCTGAAACAGCGAAATCTGTACATTACTCCACAAATTTGGCCAGCAGTTTATATATATATATATATATATACAGGTGAAACTCGAAAAATTAGAATATAGTGCAAAAGTTCATTAATTTCAGTAATTCAACTTAAAAGGTTAAACTAATATATTATATAGACTCATTACAAGCAAAGTAAGATATTTCAAGCCTTTATTTGATATAATTTTGGTGATTATGGCTTACAGCTTATGAAAAGCCCAAATTCAGAATCTCAGAAAATTAGAATATTACATGAAATCAATAAAAAAAAGGATTTTAAATACAGAAATGTCGGCCCTCTGAAAAGTATAATCATGCATATGTACTCAGTACTTGGTTTGGGCCCCTTTTGCATTAATTACTGCCTCAATGCGGCGTGGCATGGATGCTATCAGCCTGTGGCACTGCTGAGGTGTTATGGAAGACCAAGATGCTTCAATAGCGGCCTTCAGCTCTTCTGCATTGTTTGGTCTCATGTCTCTCATCTTTCTCTTGGCAATGCCCCATAGATTCTCTATGGGGTTCAGGTCAGGCGAGTTTGCTGGCCAATCAAGCACAGTAATACCATGGTCATTGAACCAGGTTTTGGTACTTTTGGCAGTGTGGGCAGGTGCCAAGTCCTGCTGGAAAATGAAGTCAGCATCTCCATAAAGCTTGTCTGCTGAAGGAAGCATGATGTGCTCTAAAATGTCCCGGTAGAAGGCTGCGTTGACTCTGGACTTAATAAAGCACAGTGGACCAACACCAGCCGATGACATGGCTCCCCAAACCAACACAGACTGTGGAAACTTCACACTGGACTTCAAGCATCTTGGATTGCGTGCCTCTCCATTCTTCCTCCAGACTCTGGGACCTTGGTTTCCAAATGAGATGCAAAATTTGCTCTCATCAGAAGAGGACTTTGGACCACTGAGCAACAGACCAGTTCTTTTTTTCTTTAGCCCAGGTAAGACGTTTGACATTTGAAGCCCATGTCCAGGACCCGTCTGTGTGTGGTGGCTCTTGATGCAGTAACTCCAGCCTCAGTCCACTCCTTGTGAAGCTCCCCCACACATTTGAATGGCCTTTTCCTGACAATCCTCTCCAGGCTACGGTCATCCCTGCTGCTTGTGCACCTTTTTCTTCCACACTTTTCTTTCACACTTTCACACTTTTTTTTTTCTTTTTCTTTCACACTTTTCTTCCAAATGTGCTTTGATACAGCACTTTGAGAACATCCAACTTCTTTTGCAATTACCTTTTGAGGCTTTCCCTCCTTGTGGAGGGTGTCAATGATGGTTTTCTGCACAACTGTCAGGTCAGCAGTCTTCCCCATGATTGTGAATTCAACTGAACCAGACTGAGAGACCATTTAAAGGCTCAGGAACCCTTTGCAGGTGTTTAGCTGATTAGAGTGTGACACTTTGAGCCTACAATACTGAACCTTTTCACAATATTCTAATTTTCTCCCTCTGCAACTGGACTTCCTGACTGGGAGACCTCAGTCAGTCCGGATCGGGAACAGCATCTCCACCACCACCACACTGAGCACTGGGGCCCCCCAGGGCTGTGTGCTCAGTCCACTGCTGTTCACTCTGCTGACTCACGACTGTGCAGCAATGCACAGCTCGAATCACATCATCAAGTTCGCCGATGACACGACCGTGGTGGGTCTCATCAGCAAGAACAACGAGTCAGCATACAGAGAGGAGGTGCAGCGGCTGACGAACTGGTGTAGAGCCAACAACCTGTCCCTGAATGTCGACAAAACAAAAGAGATGGTTGTTGACTTTAGGAGAACACAAGGTGAACACACTCCGCTGAACATCGACGGCTCCTCTGTGGAGATCGTCAAAAGCACCAAATTCCTTGGTGTTCACTTGGCAGAGAACCTCACCTGGTCCCTCAACACCAGCTCTATCACCAAGAAAGCCCAGAGATTTCTGAGATTCTGAATTTGGGGTTTTCATAAGCTGTAAGCCATAGTCATCAAAATTATATCAAATAAAGGCTTGAAATATCTTACTTTGCTTTTAATGAGTCTATATAATATATTAGTTTCACCTTTTAAGTTGAATTACTGAAATTAATGAACTTTTGCACGATATTCAAATTTTTGGAGTTTCACCTGTATATATGTGTGTGTGTGTGTGTGTGTGTGTGTGTGTGTGTGTGTGTGTGTATTCTGTATAAATGTATATGTATTTATGTAAGTGTAAGTGCTGCATTTGCTGCTAAGCAAGTGCTGAAAATGGTTACAAGTCATCCTGTTTTTTGCTCAAGTGTATCACAAAAGGTTAAATCGTTCAGGTGACGTCTCACATTGTGGACACATCTCATATTACTTTGTTGTGAAAGGTTATGGTCTATAGGTTTAATACTGTGTCATAAATCTTGCAGTCTGTGACAGAGGTGATGATCGTGTGCAATGTCCCTGATGTCGATTCTCTATATGCGCACTTTCCGGTTTAAGATATGCTAACGCTGCTCATGTAAACTATATAGTATAGCATTATTTTTACTCTCACACATCTTTATGGCCAAACAAATAAGCATTAAACATTTTTACCATTACTGCCCAGGTTAAAAAAAGAAATAAAAAAGATGCCCTTAATTTAATGCACGTTGACCTTTTTGTCACATTCTATGGGGATGTCACAATAGGCTCCTGTTCTATTTTGATACTGATTTGAGAAGAATACCTTTTATGAAAAATGAAATACTGTCTTCAAAACAACTCATGAAACAGCAAAAATGTAAAAGTTTACATACAAATTATTGAACCATTATTTTGGAAACAGATATTGTTACTAAATGAATTGTATAAAAATACAATATTTCAGACACATTTCACAACCTGCCATAAAATAAATGACAACTTGTCCCAAATACAGGCCTGCCATTGTCCTGAATACACACGTCAACCTTTCTGTTCAAATGTACCTTTTTTATATAGTTGATCATTGCCTGAATATATGCCATATGTGGTTTTATTGTGTTCACTTGTTTACCCAAAAGCTATCACAAAAAGTATGATGACTATTGAGGAATTTAAGTTTGGAAGATAGAATTCACAATAATTATTCTCATTTAAGTTTTGAAATAGGTGTTTGATACATAAAACTGCTTCATAAAACTTGCATTTGTGTAATTTGACTTATGGCTTCGCCATTTAGTTACTGAGATGTAAACTAGCCCGTGTGACAACTTCCCCATGTGACAACTGGCCCTGATTTCCCCTCTATTTATAGCATTTCCACAGTTTCACTGCTGTCTTCTATCAAGCATTATAGACCATGGCTAATAAGCACTGCTTCATTGACAATGGCTTTAAGTCGTTCAGCTGGTCATTCACCACTCAGAGAGAGGTAAAACAAGGCCTTTTATAAATGAGAGCAGCCCCCGCATGTTCATTTGATCTCAAGGGATCAGCCATATACTGTACCATGTGCCCAAGAGTGCTGAATGTGTTTATTGCTTTTCCACTCTTAAATTTATTATTTCAATCAGTTGAACAAACAGGTACAAATGCAACAGTAAGAAAGTGAAGCTGAAGCTGAAAGTTAAAAAATGTGACCAGGCTCTTTAGGTTACTGCAAAGCAATTCAAATATTGCTTGATGCAATGTAAAATGTGAAACTATACAATTGTTACCTTGAAGGGGGGAGGTCAGCCAAAAAGGAAAATTCTGTCATAATTGATTCACTTTTACTTAATCACTTACCAATATGACTTTCTTCTGTAGAACACAATGGGGAAATTAGGCACAATGATTTTAATTCTCTTTTTATTTCAACCCCTTTAAAACACTAAATCAAACAATCTTGCCCCAAATAATACATTTTGGTGCCTTTGTAAGAGAGTTAATGCCTGACCGTGCAGTTGCCTAATGTATTCAAGTTGATTCAGTCATATTAAATAATATCTTTAACTTAAAACCAGTTAATTTAGATGTGAAAGACATTTAATGTTACTAGACAAAATATTTACAGAGTGTTTAATAGACCATCCAAAGTGAAGTCATCTTAATTCAGTCATATCCGATCTTGTAAACCACATCCTATCGTCATAAAATGTAAGTCACATAAAAAGTATTGCAGTAAATATATCATGCATTCTATGAATTCATCCATGTAGCATGAAATGGGCTGATTCCTTTTGTTTATTGTCGTTAGCATGTGGGGATATACAGTATTTGGGTTTGATTATTTTCCTGACACAAGATCCAGTTAAGTTATACCCTTGTTTTTAGCAGTTTTAGGCTTTAACTTCAGTACTCGCTGTCTTGTAGAGTAATTCATGTAATTAATTTAGCATGCAGGGGACTTGTTTACCTACTGTAGTTTTGGAGCTCCATTTCAGGTAAAGATGGATTGTGCTTTTGCATTTAATTTAAATGTGTAATTTATGTTCCATTAGCATCACCAAACAGAATTACAATAATGAGTATTTCCAAACAGATTTCCCAATCACTCACCCCGAACACCTTGTTTGGAATGAGGGGTTAATGTTTGGCTGGTTAGCATGGGCCAGTTAGCATTGACAGCCATTCAAAAGAAGTCATGTTTTTTGCAAGCAATATATAAATATGAATTATTTCATTATATTAAAGTAGAAGATAGAAGTGGGTGTGCCGAGCCGCTCAAATAAACAAAGCAAAAATTCTAAAAGTGGCACAGAGCCAAAGTGTTTATACCTTACAGGAAGTTAACCAAATGACTCATTTAAAGTCATCTTTGCACAATAAACTGGGATTAGTTTTAGTGCACCTGGTATCATTTGAAGAGGCTGCTTTGTGAACAGAAGTGTATCCTTTCAATGAAGCAATTGGCATGAATGTAACATTGGTTCTGATGAATTAGCAGTGAGTAGAGAGGGAAGTTCAGTTCTCCAATCTTATGCCCATGGCTCTCAGAAAAACTTGAGAGTGTCACGGCTCTGCTGATAAATCTCTCCACGTGTCAAGGAGCTGGTGCTTCAGCTGTCAGGGAGAATCATGGGTTATCATGCAAAGGGGCATAAAGCTCTAGGGACGAGTCGTTAGAGAGCGTTTCTACATTTGTGGCCGAGACCTGCATCCCAATCTAAAAGCAAACAGGTTGAGGTTACCTTGCATATTTATGATCTGTTCATATGCTCACACAACATGCACTACATTTAAACAAATGCTGATCGCAATTGCTGCTGGTATTTACTGAAAAAAACCAAAACAACAACAAACCAATAATGGCGATTCAGACAAAATGCATTCTTTTGAAGTTAATTGAAAAGGTCTGAGCACAGTCACATTTTATGTCTATTAGATAACCATTAGATGAGTGGTTTTAAAGCTAAAAAAATATAGTGCTATACCTATACTTATACCTATAATTAATAGATATTTATAGAGTAGATAAATCTCTATTTTAGTTATCAATATTGATTCTGGCATAAGCATTGTTATAATATGTGCTGGCAATTGCTCTTCGCTACTGACATTCCGTTATATAACACCATTAATGTGCCCTGGGCCAGTGTCCTTTTTTCTGTATATACAGAAAATGATACACAGAAGGGGGAGATTGCATTGCAGTTTGGATATAAATACACATGACAATACCCCCAGTGAGGGTCATACACACTTTCTAACTAATATGGAAATTTAGAATGGATCCACCAAGGGGACTCAACATCTGACTACAATACAATACTTGCTCTATTTTTTTTCTTGTTTCTGTTTGTCCTTCATTCTTTGTCTCTTATTCTATATGATTCATTATTTTTAAACTGCGGTACTTTTTCATAATGAGTCAGCCTCTGATATTGTAGACTGGCCATATTGGTGATGACACATACAGCCAGAAACAGACTGTGAGTATAGCCCAACTTTGAACTCATCACACAGTGCTTTCAGGTCAAACTCATCATTGAGTTGGAACTCTGAGCTCCAAAATCATGACCCATTTTCAGAGAAAAATGTTCATTCAGCATGACGGACAACTCATATATTAGCCCTGTTCACACCTGGAATTCCAACCGGCCAATTGGAGGTTAAGTTTCCATCACGGAAGTGCAGACAATGCCCCACCTGGATTGTGACCTTGTTCACCCGTAAGGTCAAAAGTCAAGTCCCCCTATCAGTAAAATATTGCTCTGCCCAAATTTGGCATGATGAAGTGGAAACAAGGTCATTCAGCATATGCACAATCAGGAAAG
>NW_026266629.1:15000-25000 GCF_025860055.1 Xyrauchen texanus | reverse complement strand
TGCACATTTCCGCCAAATGCTCATTACTGTGCAAAACAACAACAACAAAAAACAACAACAAACATCAACAATTGCACCATAGAATAGAATCATACTGTCTGGATATAATTAATTTGACTTACTGAAAAAAAAATTACTTTACAGTTTCTTACTATACAATATATCATAATAGTTTGTAATACAAAAATGAGAATTTGGTGGAATGTCTTTAGTTGTCAGGAAATAAATAAATAAATAAAATAATTATATTCTTACAAGTATGGCTAATTTTCTTTATGCAAAATTGTATTTTATTTCTTTCTTTATTTTTTATTTGTTGGTGAAATATGACCCAACCATTCACGCAAGTGTGTCACCTTGGTAAACCCAAAAAAGCATGTTCAAATAAATGTGTTTACATTTGACAACATAACCCTGATGAGATACTGACAGAATCTGTGTTGAAACAAAAGGTAAAGCTAAATGCCAGCATTCAAAATTAGCAGAGCTACTTGCCTGCCATTGCAAAGTGTTGATCTTTCTAGTGATTCATACCCTGTAACAAATAGAGGAAAAGATAGCCCTCAGAGGTTCAAGGGCACATTTTTCTCAGCAGATTAACTCTCTCTGATTTATTAGGATTTACCTCAGAAAGAGAAAACAGCTGGCAGAGGGACAAATACCAGTGCTGGCAAGGCATAAATCCAGTTTAAGGAACCTCAACTCATTTGTTAAAACTCATGACCAACTCAATTCCATTCAATGGCATTGTTAGAGAAAAATATATTTGATTGATTAATTCTCCAATCTATGTTTTCATGCTGCAAATTCTTTGTTTTGAAATAAACAGTCTGTACAGTATTCTACAGTCCTGGAAAAGATTGTGGAATTGTTTTTGTCATTATTACACAGCTCTCTGGAATACTTGATTCTGATTGGCCAATTGTGGCCTAACAAGCTCATCTGCATGTGAAAATAATGAGTGGCAAATTTGCGACAATTTTGTGGCAAGTTTGCGGCTACATTGCCAGAACTTTTATGTCATATGCCAATGCTAATTAAAACAATCGAGATGGGAAAGGAAAAGCAGCCCTCTGTTATGAACCGAGGAACATATCCACATTTAGGAAAAACTTGGATAATGTCTGTTAAACTGGACAATTTGTTGTTTTCCATGGCGAACAATTTCATACATAGCAATGCTAGTTTCATGTCTCCTGAATTACTTTGCTCAATAATTCAGCAAAACTCACAAAATCTCAACTAAAAAACTCAAATCAATATTTCATGTTTATTTTGTAAGTAGCCATGTAATAAGCAGGATAATGTAGCCACAATACACTTTGCATTAAGGTTCTGATCACTCTACATTATCCCTTAGATACAGTGTGTTCTCATAGCTTTATACCCAGGGAAGAAAAAAGCTGTTTTTTTCCCACTTCATTTATAATCCATAATATTTGGTAAGTATTCAGGTTTTTTTTATATGGCTGCTAAATAAAATACTTTGATGGATTTATTTATTTAGCTCCATTATGAACTGAATTTTTTTTTTTATTAAATGTTTGTCTCATATTTCTGCTTCTATTCACCAGAATATGGAGTCTGTTAAAGCAAACACTGAATTGTTCCTTTCTGAATTTCCGAATATGGTTCTGGTCCATAGAGCATCATACAGTAGTCTCTCTATGGGCCAGGCTGTATTAAAGCCATCTGGGGCTTTGCTAGGTGAGCTGGTTCAGTGTGTGTGATGATGTTGCATAGCTGATGTCTGACAGATGTGTTCACTCACTTCATATTCTCTGTCCATCTTTTTCTTTCCTTAACTATCATTCCACACCTTGCATGGACCGGAAACCTTCTCTGTTGGTAGGGTGGGCTGCACTTGACGCATATGTCAAAATGAGTGGGTCGTGACCCCTTGGCAAGCAGCATTTCCTGTTGCTGTAAAAGGGGCCAAGTGGGAGTATTGGAGATCAGAGTGGGCCTAGGAGCACATCCGGAACTGGGCCTAAACCAATACATCAGTCCAACAGTAGCTGCTTAGGGAACCTGGGGTGGAAAAATGAGGATTGGCAGTATTTCTGTCACAATGGAATACTTGAAATTGGAGTGTGAATACTTTGGATGAATGGTGACATCATTCAATCAAATTGAGCTGCAAAATCTAATATGATCCCTAATTTGTGGTGCTTGCTAATGCACTAGAACTATGTCTCATACTTAGAGTAGGGATTTGTTCTACAAACATAAATGATACCTAAAATCCTGCATCTTGTTTAAATTAGACAGATCGCACTGTGAATTCCGCGACAGTAGGTCAAAAGTTCTTCAGCCTGAATCAGTCTGTGCAAAATGAAATTCGAATCAATGCCCCCAGTGGCTGAAGCTGGAAGTGTCGTTGAACATTTGGGCACACGTGATCTCCAGTTGCCTCATGAAATGCCTACAGAGTGGTGGAAAAAACGAAATGATGTAATACAGTCAACAAGAACATCAAAATGGGCTATTCTGGATCGCAAAACTTAAAAGCAAAAGAAAAGGCTGTTCAGCGATACGAACAAAATTATTATTATTTTTTTTTTTTACCTAATTCATATTGACAAGAGTGTCCATATCTAGTTAATCTTATCAGAATAACAAAATATTACATTCTGTAGCTGTGCTTTGATACCTGCAAGCCTCACTAGTACATGCATCATTTGTAAGTCCTATCCTGACAGCTGCTTCTACTTTAAACATTAAAGCTGCTACATGACTGCATGTTTCTCCAATACTGGATTTGAAAGAAGGAGAAATGTGTAAGCTGTGATATACAATTTTTCACCATAGTACAGACGCCATTGAAAGTCTCACACTGAACACAATTGAATTGGTATAACTGTCACTACATTTTCAATAAATAAATAAATAAGAACACTGATCAATGAAGACCCGGCTTTGCAGTCGCAGTGATTATTTCGCCGTTCTCTTTGGCGATCACCCACGGGAGATGTGAATCACACTGTGACTCTGCTTGGCCAGTCTAACTCTACTTAGCGACCACTGCTTTCGTTTGGCAGAAAACATCCAACTTTTGAAACAAAATAATCATAGGCCTCAGACTTTGAAAGCCTTTAATCTTCATAGTGAAGGGTCAGGGTTTCTATTAAATAAGAATAAATGTCTCCCAGCAGATTGGTGGCCAAGACGGGTGGGAACGTTTTTGTCATCCCAAATCTCATATGGGCTTTAATCGATTTTGTCACCAATACAAATTTTGAGCTTCTCTCCAAACCTCCTCCGGTCTTCAGATGTTAAAGTGCTTATATATTGTGGATTTCGCCCGCTAACTCTCTTGAAAGTGCTCGTCGCGTATTTACAGCCCGCCATACTGTTTGTTTTGTTGCCACACAACCACTCGCGCATGCGTACAAAGATGTCAACAAAGATCCTCCTATTATATGGGATGGTATGCATTTGTACCGCTATTCATCTTATTTTGAAGTCTAGCAACGTATCTGAAGTATCTGGTTTAACAGTGTCAAATACACAGGTGGAGGCACAACCTTGGCTAATGCACCTGTATGGCTCTGCAGATGGATACGGCTCAATGGATAGAGCAGCGCAAGCGCAAAGATCTTACAGCTTGAGCTCTTAAACTCGAGCTTTGTGAGAATCAGTGAGAAGCATGGTGCGAGAAGCAGAAACTATTTGAATTTGACACAGAATTCTACATCACCATCCTTGTATCACTAACTTTACTTTAGGCAGAAATAGATTGATAATAAATATTATCATATCACTACTTCAGCGCTATCGAATTTGTCATAGGCTACATTAGGACAGTGAGGGAATATAATGAATAACTTATTAATTTATAATTTAAGATTGGGGTAAGATTAGGGGGATGTTCATGAAAAAATGAATGATGAGAACCACTGGTCGAAATTTCCACTTTTCAGGGAAATCCACTTACAAATGGCTTACTTATAGTCATTATCTTTAAATGGGGCTTCCCCAAAACTTAGAACCATAAAAACACAGGTGGAATTTTGAGCTGGAGTTTTCTGACCTGGCTATGGTACATCTGATGCCTGCCATTCACTGATTTAAGATTATTTTTAAATCAGCATTTCTTGGAGGTGCAGAGCAGGGATGGGGTATCAGTACAGTCCCAGAGGCCTTATAAATTTGGGCAGTTTACTGTGCGAGAGCGGCCCTCGGCTCACTCTGCAGTCCAGAAAGTAATCTCAGTACTTCCTCTACCCCTCTCTCCTCATCGCCTCTCCTCTCCGCTCCCCAGCCCGGCTCCAAATTCATTTTCTGTAACTAACAGCCGTTGTTTCCCAATTGTCATGCTCCCATCCCTTACTGAAGGAATGTATGTGCGTGTGTATGTGTGTGAAGATTTGTTTTTGACCTTGGCTGTGTAAGTGTGATGACTCTAAGCATTGTTCTGTGTGTGTGTATGTGTGTGTGGGGGGGTGTGGGGGGGTGTAGTGTAATAACTCCCCAGAGAGCTATGGATTGGTTCGTGTACTCCTCTTGACATGACCAGCACAGAGCCCATTAAAATTACAGGGCACAGTGTTGCCAGTGGATCTGGATATGTCATTATTTTTAACACCTCCTCTAACCCCCCTCCTCCTCCCCACACACAAACATACACACACACACACCCACACTTCCATCCATACCTTCTTGTGTAACATGGTACAGGCAGGAAAGTGCGTTATGGTTTCAGTCATGCCTGTCTTGTTTCTGCACCACCTCACCAATGAAAAGCAACATTTTGCATATCATCACACACTGCTGATGATCAAACAATCATCACACATACTAACAATATATGAAATCATAATGTTTGTCACAATCGTTTTTGACTTTTAGTCCATATTTGTTATAGCGTTGAGGCCAATTATATGGTAGTTTATGCCTAAAAGTTGAACAAAGAAACTTTCAGCAGATATTTCATGATATGTAATACTATTCCTCTTACAGGAACTTGGACCAAAATAAATTTGATGAAATCATCTCACCTATAAAAATCTTTGTTCAGTCAAATTCTCTCTAGAATCAGAATGTCCTTTCCCCTAATGAAGTGCAACAGTCTGGTTCCGAAAGTAAAAATCCCATTAATTTCCTTCCATAGGGGGAATGGATACAATACCTTATAATGGGAAAACAATACCTTATAAACCTTATAAAACCATGTCATTTATTATTTTAATATGTTTATTGAGGTTCACTTATAATATTATGAACGTTTTTTGCACAAAAATATATTTGTAAAACTTTTTCCACCCTCATTCTGAACATATCTGTCAACATTTGGGTAAGAAAATCCGGGAGACCTCTGAGCGGGGTGTGTGTGGGGGGGTTGTGCTGGATGGCAGAGGCAGGCTAAATAAATACAAATTGTCCCGTTGTGATTTAATGTGCTGAGTAATGTCATTTTTCCCACAGTGTCTGATATTAATATCAGTGCGACACAATTTGCAAAAGGCGTGGCCATTGTCAATGTTTCTTCGAGATATGAAATTAAATTCTTCCATCCAGCTGTTGTTATATTTACAATTTGACATGTATATTTTGTTTTTTTCTCCGGAGCACCACCAGAGTCTTCTCCTCCCATCTACCTTTGATGCTTGATTCAACTTCCCGCGTCTACTACCTGCGCAGATATCAACAGCGCAACTTGGTTGTAGGTTCCAGGTTGAGGTCACAAATGGGTTGAAATTTGTGTGATGTGTCGATTGTGTGAGAAGGATGCGTTTCATACAAGATCTGGCAACTGGTCAACCTTTGAATAATATATTGATGTGATTATTCATATAACGAGGTTTGGGCCATACAAATTACGGGAGTTTCCTGGGAGAAATAACAAAACGGGAGGGGGGCGGGAGATGGGTATGAAATACGGGAGACTCCCGGGAAAAACAGGAGTGTTGACAGGTATGATTCTGACCCTCTGTCAGAAATGCTTGGTTTTGGTGCGGCCTCTCCTTTAAGACTTGGCAGTTGCTGCCTCTCCTTTAAGACTTGGCTCTCTGCTCTTGGCTGACCTGCTCTCTACTTGCCATCTCACTGCTACTGGGAGGGGCTACAGAAGTAATAAGGTAAAGTAGCCATTGATGTGCTGTTGTGGAGGTAGTCAGATGCAAATGTCTCCCACAGTGCAACATCACAATGTGGAGGAGGTAAAGAACAAGTTGTTTTGGCAGCTTGGTTTCAAAAAATTCTCTTTTTTGCAGTGAGGTGGAATTCTTAAGTTCTGAAACTTACAATATGTTTTGTAATACATTTAGTTCCTATATGTTAAAAGATCAAGGAAAATGTGATTACTCATGTCATGACCCCTTTAAAGACAGACCTACCATGAGCTTTGAGCTTGGTCATCAATGATATATGCTGTAGTCATCTGTTGAAGTCACCAGTCAGAGAACGATCCACCAATTAGAGCATCACGGTGAACAAAGTGCACCAATAGAGCTCTGCAGCGACTGCCTGCAGCGGTCTCCCCACACACTCAACACATTAGGTAATATGTAGAATTCATATACAGTATGTGCCTCAAGTTTGTTGAAGAACTTGAATTAGTCTATGTATTGAGAACTAAAAATGTTATTATAAACAGGGCCGTAGCAAGGTATTCTGGGCCCCTTGACAGTATATTGCCCTTTCCTATTAAAAAATAAAGTTTAGAATTTTTTGTGGGACTCCCCTGGACCTGTGGGTCCCTAGAATTGTTACCACCTTTCACCCCACTAGCTACGACCCAGATTATAAGAAGAGTAAAACAAGGAAAGAGTCATCAACCTAGACAGTCTGATCCCACATCAGTCTCTCCTGTTTAACTTAGCATTAGCATGTTTGTTATGTTGCCCCGACCAGAGCCCTATCTGAACGTTTTGGTGAAAGGTTGTGCACTGATGCTTTGGATGTAGAGTGTGCTTTTCCTTTTTGTGAGTGTGGCATTGTATGCATGTTTAGACTTTGCAGTAAATCCAGTTTAATTCACTGAGAGGTGTGTTAAGAGCGCTCAGTCTCCAATCCCAAGGAAACAGGATCTTACACCCTGTGAACTCATGCTGAAGATCAGGTGTCGGTTGAAGGTTTTGTAGAGGAGCTGACCTTCACCTTCTGACCCATGACATCTCACGTGCCCTGACCAGCTTCGGGCACCCTCCAAGGCCACATTCACACATATACCAGCACTAACCCTGACCCTTAGAAATAGAGCTGTGGACAAAGGGGGATAGATTCTTTTAAAAAAAGGAACTAGATTTGTACATTTTCTGAAGAAACTGTTAGTTATGCTTTCTTTAAAGGCTTCAAAAACTTGAAAATTAGGCTTGCTTGAAAAAAATCGTTCCATCGCCAAGACAGACTCTTGTGTACTTGTGAAAAGACCAATGATGTACCACTTTTACTGAAGAACTGACAAGACGTCTGAACGTTTTCATTTACAATAGGGTCTGTTTTTATTGAACATACTTTCTTTACTCACTGAAAGCTGCATATGGACATACGTGAACATCTGAGGCAAGCCTTGAGGGGATAAATACACAATCACACACTTTCACAAGGTCAGTTACTTCATAAATCACATCCTAAATCACTCTTTTAGAATTGTTTATCCTCACGTTGGACTACTATTGTTATTTCGGCGAGCTCCAGCGAATCAGAGAGAGAGAGAGTTGCACTGAAACTCGGTATGTCGGTCACCCCTCCACCATTCATCTATGTCTGTAGCACTAGTAAAGTTTAGGGGTTTGTCGAAGTCCCTAACCCTTAAATATGAACTGTAATATTAGTGATGTTTGACTTACTAAGCACCTCTAATAAGTGACTGACAAGGTAAGACTTTAGAGAACATGTGAGAAACAGGGCATGGTGTTTTTGAAGACTACCTTTACCAAAAATCTAGCATTCTGACAAACTTGCCTCAGTTTTTGTAAGGGTAGGTCCATCAAAACTTCTTCAGTGGGACAAATTCTGTTTTAGTTCACATCTCGTCTAAATATGAGTCATTGCTGGCTGGAGTGAACATGACTAACTCACAGGAACTGATAAATTGATTTCAAGCTTGAGGCCATGTATTTTTAACAGCAAGCCAAACCTCTTTATCTGTATCATTTAAGAATTTAATGACCTTATTAATCAGTGTTTTGGCCCACTCTGATATAAATAAATGCAAACAGGGGCATAACTAGAGGGAGGGCAGGGTGGGCAGCCATTCTATAGGGACTGAGGTGAGAGGGAGCCCGCAACGGTCGACCAAAAGAAAACATAAAAATGGCAGCGGGTCCGAGGGGTGATGAAAAACAACCAAGGCCCCACAAGGAGGGGGCCCAACAGCTTCTTTGCACTGGGGCCCGCAAGATCCAAGTTACGCCACTGAAGGTAAATCTATGAGTTTTGGCACTGTTTCTACTATGAGCACTCTCTCTTTTTGAGTCTTTGTCCTTTTCCACAAAACAAAAAAACCCCAGTGACCACCACCACCAGTAGAGATGATTCAATCATCATCGCTGTGTTCACCACTGTTCAGTTGGAGAACAGTCAACAAAACAGTGCATTTGATAGCACTCAAAGCATATATGAGGTGGCAATGGAAAATCAAATCTCTCGAATGGGACATAAAATTGAGTTGTAGTGACAAGTTCAGATGGATCCTTGTCAATAATTTTAAAGGAATGCTAATGATTGGGAACCAATCCTAAACAGATTATCAAATTAGACCATTCTAAAATTCCCATTTTAATTTTTTTCTTCTTCAGAATTTCTGTTTCTAATATCTTACTTTAAAGATTTTTCTTTTAGGATACTTATTTGATCCATTTAGGGTTCATTTATGATTATTCATTAGCAAGCCTTTCTTTAGAATTTTAGAAGTAGTTTTAATCATATTATAATCTAATCTTGTCAATCACAATACAGCTATAAAACACTATATCATTTTTAATAATGTATGCATTTAAATTTCATAAGAAATTCATAACAATAGTTTGTTAAACATTTGTTAAACATTACACAATTAAATATTATGGAATTTTGTTATCAATTTAAATTAAAAAATAGGCTGAAATATATATTTTTAGGCTATTTAACTTTAGCTTTATTATGAAAAGCAAGTCAAACCTCTGTATCTGTATCATGCAAAAATTATATGATCGTTTAAACTTAATGAACTTCATGAATCATTTTTTGGCCCACTGTAGCTCACTGGTTCATATACTGGGAAGAGACTTGGCCAAACAAAAGGGTTTAGAATACAATTGGTGGCTGTTTTGGATGAGCTAAATAGATCTTTGAGAGGAACTACTGAAGCAATTACCATCAACATGAACGATCAAACCAGACTTTACAATGGTACACTTGAGTGATCAAAAGAGGTGTTATTAACTAGCACCATAATAAACAAATCAGATTTAGGTTCCACAGCAATATTTACATTATATGCATAACGTACTTCTAGGGAATGGGATCAAAGCTATGTGTTGAGGTTCACCATGAAGAACTAATCTGAATACAGTACTCAGACCAAGAAAGATTTTACACATGAGCTTTGAAATTAAGCTAGATTCGACATATTCACACTTGAAGTGCCAAAGCTGTTCTGGCACATCTGTTGAGTGTGTTATAGCTGAGGAGGGAAGATACTGGATGAGGGTTTGTGTGCTGGATAGTGACAGGCTGGTATAAAAGTGCTTTGGCAGGAGTCCTTATTATCTAATCGCAAAACAAACAGCAGTGTGTCGTCCGAGTGAGCTCCGTTTCCCCACAATAGACCCAACATCTGCCTGACTCTGCTACTGTTTTGCTACCCCTCACACACTGCTACACACACACACTAATTAACACCCTTTGCTTATTGTTACACATCTAACAAACAGCTCAGCATAAACAGGGCAAAAGGTACCATGAGTAAGTCAGTATGGTGCGAAATGCAAATGACAACCCTCTTCAAATGGTTAAGGAGGGCGTTAAATGTGAAGGGAAGAAAGATGGGATGACAAAATGCATCCTGACTGTG
>NW_026266629.1:0-12500 GCF_025860055.1 Xyrauchen texanus | reverse complement strand
AGCAACCACAAATGTCGTAAACGCTCTCTCGGAAGCATGTGTTTACGACAGTGCCCCTGACTTTGCACGTGGGAAACCCCAATGCGGCCTCTCCGAACAGCGCTCGAGCTGGAAACGGTACGTCCATTACCCAGCTCCCATTAACATACTTATTTAAAGGCTTTAAATGTGCAATTTAAGCTAACTATTTGTTTGTTTTCATTCTAGAATCATGCCGGCTAAAGGTCCTCTTCAGTCTGTCCAGGTTTTCGGGCGAAAAGTGAGTATTTGAGGACCCTTTCTTCTCATGAACACGGTAGTGATGCTGTCGCAGAGCTAGAAGGCTATTGTTCTAGTCATATACAATCATTTGACACTATAGTAGTTCCAATCCAAAGCAGTTGACATCTACATATTTGCTTACTTATGTATGTAGTTTGTTGACGGTAAGTTTAACTGAACATGTAATGTGTTCCGGTGTTAATTGCTGTTTGGAGACACGTGGGGCGCTTTACATTACTTTTATATATTTTCAGTACTGATTAATACCATATAGTTGATTATATTTTTGACCAATATGTAAGTTTTTAACAGTAGGGTATACAAATTTTCACAATACTTTAATGAAAATAATCTGGTGAATGATGTTTTATATGTAGCTCGAGGAGACAAATAGATAATTGATCGAGAGCTAACCAACCTCATATCTAATTTCTCTAACAGAAAACAGCTACTGCTGTTGCCCACTGCAAGAGGGGAAATGGGCTTATTAAGGTCAATGGCAGACCGCTTGAGATGATTGAGCCAGTCACTCTGCAGTACAAGGTAAAATCGCACAACTTATTTGTTATTGATATCCTGGTCACTGTGTTACATGCACCTTATGTAGGGGAGTAATTTTAATTATAACTAGATCAGTGCACTTACTCATGAATGTGTGTTATGAATTGATCTTTAGCTGCTGGAGCCTGTTCTGCTGCTGGGTAAGGAACGCTTCGCTGGTGTTGACATCAGAGTTCGCGTGAAGGGTGGTGGACATGTCGCTCAGATTTACGGTGAGCAATGCTGACTAATACCTCATTTAATTTGCATTAAAAACAGTTACTCCAAAATGAAAATTCTCATCATCTCACCCACATCCTTTCCCAGATGTGAATTACTTTCTTTCTTCTGCAGAACACAAATTAAGATTTCTAGAAGAATATTTCAGCTCTGTGGTCCATATAGTGCAAAAGAATGGTGACCAAAACTTTGAAGCTCCAATAAGCACATATAGGCAACATAAAAGTAATCCATAAGAATTTCAGTTGTTTAATCTGTCTGTACATCTATACATTTTGACATCAGCCGTCTCCTTGGCGATCATGATTTTTAAGCTCGATTTCTCTTGCTAGCGCTGTTTAGGAAGTGTAATCGAGCTTCAAATAATGATCGTGCCAAAAGACTGCAATGGCAAGATTTACGGTGAAAAAGGAGTTGCATTTTGGTCTGTTCTCATCCAAAGTGGACTGAATTGCTTCTGTAGATATGGATTTCGTCCTTTGAATTACTTTTATGCTGTCTTAATGTGCTTTTTGGAGCTTCAAAAGTTCTGGTCACCATTCACTTGCACTGTATGGACCTATACAGAGCTGAGATATTCTTCTAAAAATCTTAAGTTGTGTCCTGCAGAAGAAAGTCCCATCTGGAATGGCATGATGGTAAGTAAATGATGAGAGAATTTACATTTTGGGGTGAAATATTCCTTCAAATTATAAGTGTTGCTACTTGAAGATCAATCATACAGTCTTTGTAAATAGTCATTGTGTCATTGTATTCATCCACCGTGAGAATGCGGGTACTGATTGGGTCTTACCTGCAGACGGAATAGGTCATCAAAGCATCAAAATTTCAACATTTACTTACCCTCGTGTCATTCCAAATCTGTATGACTTCTGTTGAACAAGATATGATGCAGAATCATGTTTCCCTTTTCCATTTTTTAAAACTTAATGGGGGGAAAAGAAAGGCATGCAGGTTTGAAATAACATAAGGGTGAGTAATGACAAAATGTTCATTTTTGGATGAACTATTACTGCAACTGTGCTTAGGGTAGGCCTTTAAGAATTTAAGTTTGGACTGATTGTAAAATGTCTTATTTATGCAGCCATCCGTCAGGCCATTTCCAAATCCCTGGTTGCCTACTATCAGAAATGTAAGTTTGAATCTTTCTCTTGTCATTATATTGAAGACATTATTTTAATGCATTTTCAGTGTATCTGAAAAGTGAAGATGCTGTTGTGGTGTTGGACTACTTAGATTTTCTTTCATCTATATTCTCCTGTTCTGCAAATTTACTCCCCTCTCAGATGTGGATGAAGCCTCTAAGAAAGAGATCAAGGACATATTGATTCAGTATGACAGGACCCTGCTGGTCGCTGATCCCCGCCGCTGCGAGTCCAAGAAGTTCGGTGGACCTGGAGCTCGTGCCCGTTACCAGAAGTCCTACCGTTAATCTCTCTGTACATTTTCAAATAATAAAACTGAGGGGAAAACAGTTTGTGGTCTACTAGTGATTTTTATTATTTTTCCAGTAGCTTGTTTTTGGTTTACGCTCCTTTTCATTCATCACAGTTTTTTGAGATTGATCCATGACAGCCATTTGTAGGTAAATCCTGAAGACCTTATTCGCCATGGGTTGCCTCAGGAATTTCCTATAGGTGTTTATAATGGGGTTTGTGAATTTGAGGAAAATAATGTCTTTGGTAAACGTTACTTGATACTTTTGACTTTTTGTTCAACATTTTAAAGTGCATGGATGTTTTGTAATACAGTGTTACACAGTCATACCTCAAATGTGAATTTTGAAGCAGCCATGTATAAAAATGTATGTTGCTAAAAAATAACTAAAAAAACCACAAGCATTGGAGTTCTTATCTAGCAACTTGTTGGCAACATACTTTAAACAACAAGATGGCTTCAAAAGTCACGTGGGGGATGACTAACAAAATGTACAAGAATCTGCAAGTAATAATTACCACATACCTTATTTAATTCATAAATCCAGAACTCCTTTTATAAAGACGCATGAGAGAATCTTGTGGAAGCCCATGGCTTGAAAATACTCATTCTCCTTTGTTTTTGGACTACAACAAAGTAAACTTTTTTTTTTTCTTCCTTTAAATACATGCTGTTTTCTCACAAATTTCTTTAAAGTGAGCTAAAGCTTGCATCACATTATACTTAAAAATGGAACTGAAAATCAGTTACTTGGCCTCAGTTATACATAAAAATGGTTGCAATCTCGCATTGGTCTGGAAATTGTAATTTGTGGTATGTCAATTGTTTTTCTATACTCCTGTGCTGATGGTAATTGTGCAGGGGTATAACCAACATAAGACACTGAAGAGGTTGCATCCCATGATGCAGGGCTTTCTTATATATGGAGGGAAACGCCTTGATGAGAGAGGTCAACGGACTCAATGGCCAGACTGGTCTATGGTAACTCAGATAACCGCTTTGTACAAATGTGGTGAAAATAATAGGTTGGTACTGATTAAGCAGCATGAGGGGGACTTGCAGAATTTTAGGCAAGTGGTTTTAATGTTGTGGCTGACCGGTGTATATACTTATTCACTGGCGGCCAAAAGTTTGGAATAATGTGCAGATTTTGTAGCCTACAGTCTATAAAAGACAAAGGATAGAAAGAGATGTGGGGGCCAGATGTACAACTAAACATGAGTACATCAGAGTCTCTAGTTTGAGAAATAGACACCTCACATGTCCTCAGCTGACAGCTTCATTGAATTCTACTCACTAAACACCAGTTTCATGTACAACAGTAAAGAGAAGACTCAGGGGTGCAGGCCTTATGGGAAGAATTGCAAAGAAAAAGCCACTTTTGTAACAAAAAGAAAAGGTTAGAGTGGGCGAAGAAATGCAGTGGACAACAGATAATTGGAAAAGAGTGTTATGGATCTTGATATTGAGCTTTTGTGGGATCAGCTAGACTGTAAGGTGTGTGAGAAGTGCCCGACAAGACAGCCACATCTATGGCAAGTGCTACAGGAAGTGTGGTTTGAAATGTCACCTGAGTGACAGCTGGAATGTCATTGTTGCACGTGGAGGATTTTTTAGTTTAAGAAGGTTTTTTTCAAATTGTAATAGTAATTTTTCACATTATTAATGTCCTTATTATACATTGTGATCAGATGAATGCCACTTTGGTGTATAAAAGAACCAATTTATTTCCATAAGAGCAAAATCTTCACATTATTCCAAACTTTTGGCTGCCAGTGTGTGTGTGTGTATATATATATATACATATAAACTCAGTAAAAAAGCAACATCCCTTTTTCAGGACACTATTTTGAAAACGTCCAAATAACTTTACAGATCTTTATTGTAAAGGGTTTAAACAATGTTTTCCATGTTTGTTCAATGAACCATAAACAATTAATGAACATGCACCTGTGGAACGGTTGTTAAGACACTAACAGCTTACAGATGGTAGGCAATTAAGGTCACAGTTATAAAAACTTAGAGACCTTTTTACTGCGTCATCTGCGTGAGCGTACCATAGGCATGCTGCATGGAGGCATGAGGGCTTCAGATGTGGCCAGGGCAATAAATTACAATGTCCATACTGTGAGATGCCTAAGGCAGGAAGGACAGCTGATCGTCCTCGTATTGGCAGACCACATGTAACAACACATGCACAGGATCGGTACATCCGAATATCACACCTGCGGGACAGGTACAGGATGGCAACAACTGCCCGAGATACACCAGGAATGCACAATCCCTCCATCAGTGCTCAGACTGTCTGCAATGGGCTGAGAGAGGCTGGATTGAGGGCTTAGGCTGTTGTAAGGCAGGTCAGGTTTTACCAGACATCACCGGCAACAACACTGCCTATGGGCACAAACCCACCTTCGCTGGACCAGACAGGACTGGCAAAAAGTGATCTTCACTGACGAGTCACGGTTTTGTCTCATCAGGGGTGATGGTCGGACCCGCATTTATTGTTGAAGAAATTGGCGTTACACCGAGGCCTGTACTCTGGAGCGGGATCGATGTGGAGGGTCTGGCATGGTCTGGGGTGGTGTGTCACGGCATCATTGCCTGCAATGACAACTAGCTCAGTCCAATCTCAACGCTGTGCGTTACAGAGAAGACATCCTCCTCCCTCATGTAGTACCCTTCCTGCAGGCTCATCCTGACATGACCCTCCAGCATGACAATGCCACCAGCCATATTGCTCATTCTGTGTGTGTGATTTCCTGCAAGACAGGAATGTCAGTGTTCTGCCATGGCCAGCGAAGAACCCGGATCTCAATCTCATTGAGCACGTCTGGGACCTGTTGGATTGGAAGGTGTGGGCTAGGGCCATTCCCCCCAGAAATGTCCAAGAACTTGCCACTGCTTTGGTGGAAGAGTGGGGTAATGTTCATACAAATATTTACACATGTTAAGTTAGCTGAAAATAAAAGCAGTTGAAAGTGAGAGGACATTTGTTTTGCTGAGTTTATATGAAACATTGCGGCAACGTTCTTCATCTTGTCTTGACAAAAGGTGCCTTTGCACAGGCTTTTGAAGATGCCCAGAGTGGTGCCACCTGCTGGTGACTGACATAGAATTGAAATTCTTTGTTTGGTGTAAGAAGGACAAATATTTATATAGATCAAATATGAAATTGTGGCAAGAAGCAATTCATTTGTTAAACAACTTTTTAACCACGGTCATGTGACTATTGTTCTTAATTCAGAAATATACTAAGTTGCTTTTGTACTATTTCCACATAAGCAACATCATGTTAGTAATTATATTGTTATAAAAAAAAAAAAGTTTTTTTACAATAAGGCATTGAGATGTTACATCACATCTTTTCCAAGTAATCCTTTTGGGCAAAATCCAGTGAGATTTATAGCAAATATCTTTGAATGCAATGTGTATTTTCAGCCACAAGAGGGAGCCAAATCAAAATAGGCATATTTGAGGCTATTGTTTTAAAGGAATCTTTCACCTAAATCTGAAGATCCTCATCATTTGCTCACCCTCATGCCATCCCAGATGTGTATGAATTTCTTCAGAAATTTGTATGAAGTTATGATTTTCAGAAGAATATTTCAGCTTTTTTGGTCCTCCCAATGCAAGTAAATGGTGACCAAAATTTGGAAGCTCATAAAGCACATAAAGGCTGCATAAAAGTAATCTATACAACTCTAGTGGTTCAATCCATGTCTTTAGAAGCAATATGATACGTCTGGGTGAGAAACTGATCAATATTTAAGTTTTTTTTTTAACCATCAATCTCTACTTTAACTTTACATTCATTTGTTTTTGCTGATTCGCATTCTTTGTGTATATCACCACCTACTGGATGGGGGAATTTATAAAAAAAATCTTAAATATTGATCTGTTTCTCACCCAAACCTATCATATAATTTCTAAAGATATAGATTTAACCACTGGATTTGTTTTATGTTGTCTTTTGTGCTTTTTTTGAGCTTCAAAGTTTTGGTCACCATTTACTTTTTGTATTGTCTGGACCTACAGAGCTGAAATGTTCTTCTAAAAATCATAATTTGTGTTTAGCATAATTCTGGCCAGTTGAAGGCAACTAGTCAGCACTGATGACCAATATCTGAAATTCCCATTAAACATTAGTATGCTGACAAGAGGAAACTCCGTATTAAAGAACATCCAGATTAATGAGGCACACATGGGCCTACTTGTTCTGTATCTTTTAAATATGATTCAGTGCTGTTACCCCCTTGTTACACAAACAGATTGTGTGTGAGGTAAGGAAGAAGCGACTAATTAAATAAGAGCTGGCTTGCTTTGCAGTGCACAGTCTGATCTGTTTGATTTATGGCAAATAGCTGGTATTGATCCATTACTGGCAGTTGGACACAGATGGTGAAGACACCATGCTTTTGCATGCAGCTCCTTTTGGCTATTTCCATCCTGCTAATTTACATTGAAGAAACCAAGACTGAAAATGCTGCTTGCATTTCAAAATCAACTGATTCACCCAGAAGAAAGTAATTGTGTTGTCATGGTGATGTGAATATTATGCTAAACTTGTAGCGAGCTGATGCATGGGTTTTGTCTTAAGATAATATCTTTTTTTTAAATGTACATTGATTTAAGGAATAGGTCATCAAAACATAAATTCATGTCATTCCAAATCTGTATGGCTTTCTTCCATTGAACACAAGATATGATTCAGATTTGTTTTTAACTTAATATGGGGGGGGGGGGGGAGGAATGCAGCTTTTGAAATGACATAAGGGTGAGTAAATGATGACAAAATGTTCATTTTTGGATGAACTATTACTGCAACTATGCTAAGTGTAGGCCTTTAAGAATTTAATATAGAAGAAAGTACTAGTTTTGTGTTAGCTGCATGCAGTGTCCATTCCTCTTGTTTCAGACTGAGGCTGACCTGACCTAAGGTCAGATTTAACCACAGAGTGCAAACGATTCACCGCTACAGCTGAGCTTCCTGGACAAGGACATGAGAACTATGCTGCTGTTCTCACGGGACAGAGAATGGACAAAAATGGACTGAGACAAACTTGTTTATGGATTTCACGGTAGTGTACTTGGGTGATTGATGCACCTGGTGAGAAGATGGTTTTAATAATTAACACGTTCAAACCACTGTTGGCTAGTAATGGATTACATGTAATCTGAATTACATAATCTTATTTTTATAATAATGTACTTGTAATTGGATTACATTACATTTAAAAATGTGCATAATCACATTACAGGTACATATTTAATAACAACAATCCTCTTAAAAATGCATGTTATCACTGTCTTCCCTTTTGGGTAATGTAGTGTTCATTTTCCACTTTTGTTTGACCCTTTCAAATACATTTTGTTTTACTCAGTGACTGACAATTGGCAAGTTGCTTTAGATTTCATGTTTACTAATGTTTAACATAAGTAGTGTTAAATGGAGTTAATTAACCGAGGTTCAGGAGGAGCATGTTCATTTTAATCTGGCAGATCACGGCCTGCAAGTAAGAATAGCCGCTGCTTACCTGCTTCCCATGACAATTC
Source organism: Xyrauchen texanus (assembly GCF_025860055.1). Lineage (NCBI taxonomy): Eukaryota > Metazoa > Chordata > Actinopteri > Cypriniformes > Catostomidae > Xyrauchen > Xyrauchen texanus. The sequence goes on along the minus strand of NW_026266629.1, from coordinate 4,466 downwards.
TCCTGACATCCCTCCTCCACCCCATCTCCACATGTTCACTAGATTCATTATACAAACTACTGAACTGGTACTTCATACATTTAGAATTACTTAAACAAAAATCTAGAGTTCTGGCAAACTTGTTACAAATTTGCCACTCATTATTAGATGTACAGTCTCTTCAATGGACTGTACTGCAGTTTAAAGTGTTTTTGGATCATTCCGTGGACAAAACATTGAAAAAATAGCTTTCTAAGGACATTCAGTAGACCGAAAACTCCAGACCTCTTGAGTTGTGGAAAATCAGATGTGATCAAGGAGCTTTATACAGTGTGTGGCAGATGGTGAAGAGATGGTAAATCTTTCCTTCACAGCCTCGTTGTCATTCTCATTAAAAATGAAAGATGGGGCTAGCGTGAATAAGGTCTATCCTACTAACTAAGCTAGCATACTTAGCCCATTATGATATCAAAACATTGAATTTGGTGCTGTATGGTAAACAGATATGGTAATACTGCATGATCAACAGAAATGAGTAAAAAACACTTCTAAACACCATTACAAACTATACTAATGATATATAGCTTACTCCAGGTATATCAGAACTGATTAATTGACACTATCTTTACAGGCATCTTAGAATGAGTAATGGAGATTGGCAGAAAAGAAGACGCTCTGTTGAGTTGCAATCACAAAATTATTATACCGTTACAGGGAGGAACAGAGAAGTTCTACTCCTTCCTGTTAGGCCACAGAGAGGGGATCTTGGGAATCTGTTCACACTAGCATCACTCATACACTTACCTTTCTGTCTGACATTAATAGAGCTGTTTATAGTTGAACGGGTACCTGGCATCTTTTACCATCTCAGACATGTCCTTGACTACATGCTGCATATACGCGTCCTAAAGTAAGAGTCTTGATCCAGGATCACATGACCCTTGCCTATTTAATCGTACTCATAATGATAACAAGGCAAAAGGTAGCAACCTCGTATACATACAACTTAGTAATGATATTTTACACATGTGACTTCACTTCTCACTGGTCATGCCCATTTTTCTGGTGGAGAATGCATTAGCTCTCAAATCTCATTTGTGCTTCTGCATATTCACACATGGTGTGTTGCTTCTTCTTCTTTGGTTTTATGGTGGGTGGCTCCAACATTAAGGTGCATTATCGCCACCTATTGTGTTGGAGTGTGACGTGTGTTGCATTCCTTTACATCAGGGGTGGGGAACCTTTTCTCCATTAAGGGCCATTTGAGTATTTACGAAATTATTCACAGGCCACACAATTACTTGCAATTTCTGATTGTGGGTTGAAATTAATGTATGCATTCTGTTACATGCTCACACAAACACTAAATGGTCTGTCTATTATACAATATTTTGTGTTGTTATTTTTAAACGTTATTTGAAAGTAATTTTTTTCAGGTTAATTGAATCAAGGTCATTTATTGCTTTTCAAATTATTTCTCAAATGGCCTCGCAGGCCTCATAGGGCCCTGAGGCCTGAGGTTCCCCACCCCTGCTTTACATGCAAGAAGACTGTGGCAGCGGGGGCATGGTCGAGCGTATGTCCGGAGAAAGAAAGCAGTAAGGGTGCATACACCTGATCCAGATAATGATTAACACCTATTTCCAATTCCAGTGAGCTTGGGGAGAGCGGTATATAAGGGACCACGTCAGTGGCAAGAGGAGCGAATCAGGGACAAGTGTATAGTTGGGAAGCTGATGAGTTCTGCAATGCTGTTGTGGTATTTTGAAGCTGTGTGTGCGCTTGACTTTATTAATTAAAATCCTTACCTGTGTCGTTGTCCTCCTCCCCCTCCCATCTGAAGTTTGTTACAAAGACATGCAAGAACCAATGACGTTTGGTGTCTTCAAGTGCCAAGTTGAAATGTACATAAGTGTGAATGATATTTGCGAGCTATGACTGAGGGGAAGGATTGACTTATGGCCTTAGAAGAATTATAATACAGCACATGAGACATATGTGTTACTTTTATAGTACTTCTAGGGTTCTTTTCATACTGGATCACCTTAGAAGACACTGATCTAACCACTGGAGTTTGATGGATCATGTTTATGCAGACTTGATCTGCTTTTTGGAGCTTCAAAGTTCTGGTCACCATTCACTTGATTTGTATGGACCTACAGAGCTGAAATATTATTTTGTGTTTTACAGAAGAAAAAAGGTTAAACCCATCTTAGATGGCATGAGGATGAGTAAATGATGAGAGATCCAGAACTCTGAATCTCCAAAAAACATAAAGGTATTATAAATGTTATCCATACGACTCCAGTGGTTTAATCCATATCTTCAGAAGCGATATGACAGATGTGGGTGAGAAACCGCTCAATATTTCAAACTTTTTTTTTATTTTTTACTATAAATCTCCACCTTTGACAAGTGCACGAGTGACACCAGTAGGTGGCGATATGCACAAAGAATGTGAAAAGCCAAAAAACAAAAAACGAATGTGGAAGTGAAAGTGGAGATTTCTAGTAAAAAAATAACTTAAATAATTATCTGTTTCTCACCCACACCTATCATATCGCTTCTGAAGATATTGATTTAACCACTGGAGTCTTATGGATTACTTTTATGCTGAGTTTTTGTGATTTTTGGAGATTCAAAGTTCTGGCCAACATTCACTGGCATTGTATGGGCCTACAGAGCTGAGATATTCTTCTAAAATCTTCATTTGTGTTCTGCAGAAGAAAGGAAGCCGTACACATCTGGGATGGCATGAGAGAGAGAGTAAATGATGTGAGAATTGGTTTTCGAAACGCTACATGAGAGAGAGGCTGGCTTAGGTGAGCAGGTTTGAAAAGTCACTTCCTTCAACTGAAAAATTTAAAATAATTCTGTGTAGTAAAAAAATGTTTTTGTTCCATGTGAGATGACGATACTACTCTTTGAAAATTCATATACTAGATGGCTGAATGTAAAACAGTGTGTTATTTTAGACACAGTTCAAGTCACAAATCACTCCCCAACACATGGCTTGCTGTCATAAGTGTGTTGTCTCTGTGTTTTCGAAACTGTCAGCCCCTGCGAACACTCTCCAGACCCCAGAACCGCATCTCATTAAACTCTCTGACATTACTGGTATGTCTAAGTCTACATCAAGCCAACAGTTTCTGCACACTCATGATATAGTTACCACAGTTCATACATGGACAAAAAAGAAAATTTGCAAAACGAGTAAAGGAGTTTGCTCGGGATGTACAAAAGTGACCTAGTGCTGTCCGTTCTGCCTGTTGCAGGCCCTGCAGTTAAACGGTCACCTAGTAAAAGGCAGAAGAATGTCATAAATAAAGAACTAGCCATATATGGGTTTTTCCTCTGTGTGCTCAGCGCTGTGGAAACACATCACCTGAAGGGCGACCCAGTGACCCTTTCCTGACACAGCACTTGACGATAGGCACAGATTTACGCTCATCGCTTTTCTAGGCTCACCGTGTCATCTGGTTTGACCGTAATAGGTACTGCTGCAGGAGAAAAAGTAATTGAAGTCTCTCTGCATGTTCGAAGGTCTGCCAAGTGCACTTTGATGAAGGATATAGTAGTGCTGTTGGCATGGCAACAGGGAAGCACTGTTTGGGCACTGCTTATTAAGCAGAAAAACGACATCCCTGAGAGAAGATACAGAGAAGGTGTGAGTAGCTGTGAATCGCTATTTGCTCGCCAACAGAAATAATGATTAAAGCAACAGATCCTGACCTCCCTATTTCTCCCTGTGCTTGTATGCGTAGACTGTCACCCAAGCTGACTCTAAAAAGTTCAAATGCATGAATTTTTAAGTGAGAGAGGGAGGGATCATTATGTTATGTTTAATTAAAAGGACAGTGCACTTAAAAATGAACATTCTGTCATACATTGCTCACCATTATGATGTTCCAAACCTGTATGACTTCTCTGTGTGATGTTTCTTTTGTGGAGCGCGAATGGAAAAAATGAATTAACATCTGAGTTTATTTTTCTATACAATGGCAACTGATAGCGATTCACGTTAAAGCTTAGAAAAGAGCCAAAACTATCTTAAAAGTAGTCCATGCTACTTGTGCATCATACTCCAAGTCCTCTGAAGGCATATTATGGTGAGAAACAACACAAAATAATAATAATAATAATAATAATAAAATTCAGTGAGAATCTTTGTCCGTTTTGCCTTTATGGGTGTATGAGAGAAGCTTGTTCACGGTGGCATGTGTTTTCATGCGAGAACCTTTGTTGCTCCTTTATGTTCAGTTGAACATTTCTAAAAGTTGCAAACCACTTTGTCACAATCAACAACATTGATGTCACTTATCAAATTCATGAACATTCATGAACATGCACAAGTCCTCACAATGTATCAGACATAACTGAATGAACAGCTGTTGTTTGTTCATTAACAGGGTTGAGAGGGCTACTTTTGGATGTCAAAGTTTATACTAGAAAACAATATGATTTGACATGTATTTTCTTGATATAAC
>NW_026266628.1:0-25000 GCF_025860055.1 Xyrauchen texanus | reverse complement strand
GACTTAATGATTACAGACCCGTCGCTCTGACATCTGTGGTCATGAAGTAATTTGAGAGACTGGTGTTGGCCCACCTGAAGGACATAACGTACCCTTTCTAGATCCCAATTTGCTTATAGAGCAAACAGGTTGGTGTATGAGATTGCATAATCTACTGCAATATCTGGACAGACCAGGGACATATGCAAGGATCCTTTTTGTGGACTTAAGTTCGGCTTTCAACATCATCATCCCATGTCTCCTATGGAATAAATTAACCCAGCTCTCAGTTCCCACGTCTAAATGCCAGTGGATCACCAGCTTTCTGACGGACAGGTAGCAGCTAGTTAGACTGGGGAAATTCACTTCCAGCACATGTATTATCAGCACTGGTGCCCCCCAGGCATGTGTGCTCTCCCCACTACACATTTTCCTGTATACCAACGACTGCACCGACAAAGACCCCTCTGTCAAGCTCCAAAAGTTTGCAGATGACACTACTGTCATCAGCCTCATCCAAGATGACAATGAGTCTGCATACAGAAGCGAGGTTGAACATTAACAACCTGGACCTCAACATGCTCAAAACAGTAGAGATGATTGTGGACTTCATGGGGGACACCCCAACATTGACCCCGCTAACCATTCTAAACAGCACTGTGGCAGCAGTGGAGTCATTCAGGTTCCTGCGCACTACCATCTCACAGGACCTCAAAGTGGGAGACCCACAATGACATGGCCCAGAAGAGGTTGTACTTTCTTTGCCAATTGAGGAAGTTCAACCTGTCACGTGTGCTGCTAATCCAGTTCTGCTCAGCAGTCATTGAGTCTGTCCTCTGCACTTCAATAACTGTCTGGCTTGGTTCAGCTATCAGCTAAATGGACATCAGAACACTACAAAGGACAGTTCGAACACTGAGTGGATTATTGGTTGCCCCTTGCACTCCCTTCAATAACTGTATACTTCCAGAGTGAAGAAACGGCTGGTAAAATCTCTTTGGACCCCACTCACTCAGCCCACTACCTTTTTGAACTGTTGCCTTCTGGCTGACGCTACAGAGCACTGAGCATTAGAACCGTCAGGCACAAGAACAGTTTTTCCCTCAGGCTATCCATCTGATGAACAGTTAAAAACTTTATTATAATTGAAAGCAATGCACAGCCTAGTCAATTATATTATTTAACATATCCTACCTCTTCTGCATTGTGTATTTCTATATATACTTAAATTTATATTCGCTTTTATTTTTATTAATTTTTTTTTCATTATGCCTGTCATATTGTATTGTTTGTGCACTAGAAGGTTCTGTCATCAAGAAAATGTATTTGTATGTGGAACCATACTTGCAATAAAGCTCATTCTGATATATATTCCAAATGAATAAATTCTGTCAAGTGAAGTGCACTTCTACAGATATCCCCTGATGCAGGCAGCAGTGAACACCGTGTAGGGACCCTGTGAATGGGAACACAGCTCAGTTCTTTAGTATTTTGAGCGAAAAGCATTCTCACATTTATTGCTGAAAGGGTAAATTGGAGTAACTCTCTACTCCAGCTGCAAAGCCCTGCCCTGTTTTCCTCCCTAATTCTCCCTCGAGCACAGAGGTGCTTATATAATATCTGAACTGACATTATGCCTGCAATGCCTGAGCTTGGCCAATTGAATCCCGCTACTCACATGAAGAGTAAAGGAGGTCACACGGATCATGGGATTATCTGATTCATCTAGCCTGAGAAAGTTGGCAAGTCACATATGGAATTTTCCCTCATCTCTCTTTGCACCCTCATATGTATATATATATATATATATATATATATATATATATATATATATATATATATATATATATATACACACACACACAAAGTGTGCAAGTTTACTTGTTTTTTTCTAAAACATTACCCGTTTAAATGCTAAAAGGGTCATGATGTGGGTCTCCTCAATGGTTTGACTTTCAGCACACAACTGAATAACACAGGCTGCATGACTATTATAAATGATTACTGCAAGCGTTAGATTAACATACAGGTGGGAAGGGACTTCAACATTTCTAAATTGCACAAATAAAAAATACATTTACATATTCGTCTCTGGCTAGCTTTTGCTCCCATGTCAATGATGCCAAGATCTACTTTTATATTTAATTTAATCACTGAGAAGGTTTACCTGCAAAATTAGCAGCACCAAACATCACAAGCAGCCTCAAGAATGGACACAGAGAGTAGCCATTTTTCCTTGAGCAGAATATTGCACTATAGATCGCTAAGTTTGATCAAAGGGAAAGCGAGAGACAGAAAAAGCGCACTCGTGTGCATGGTTGCCAGATTGCATAATACAAGTATAACATTAGGCAGAATATTTCCAATCTGCGCAAGTATAAATCTCAAACTGGGGGTGTTTCAGTCTCTTATCTGGCAACCCTGAGCATGTTAACCGCTTGTGGAGATGCGTTAAGTCCCAATGCAATTTAACTGAAATATCCAATGAAAAAAAAATGAAAATTTTATTTTTTAATGCTTTTACGATAAATGGGCCGCATTAAACCATGTGGAGGGCCTGATCTGGCCCGCGGGCCATATATTGCCCATGTCTGCTCTAGAGGCTATTCAGAAATCAATTCATATGAGTTAAAGAATGTTAATGTGAGATAATAATTAGCTTTTTGTTTCAGTGTTCTGTGTTTACCTGAGACCAGATACTCTGAAAAATGTAAGACATCTAGAGACATAGAGATAATGTTATTATTTCAATTTCTTTTAAAGTTGTGTAATTAGTATCAGTTATTTGAAACAAATTACCATAAAAAGCATAACTACCAAACGGTAGATTTTGGTCTAAATAATCCGATATCGTGTCGGCAGATGTTGTTTTAAATAATCCAGTATTTTATCGACAGATGATGTTCTAAATATTTGGATATTGGAATTGGCAAATGTTGTTTTAAATTGCCAGATACCGGTATCAGCAGAAGTTGTTCTATATAATCAATATCAGTATTGGTTACTGTTCTAATTAATCTGATATCGGTATCAGCAGATGTTGGTCTAAATAACCAGATATCAATATCGGCAGATGTTCTAAATAATCGAATATCAATATCAGCAGATGTTGATCTAAATAATCGAATATCAGTATTGGCAGATGTTCTAAATAACCAGATATCAGTATTGGCAGAAGTTGTTCTAAATAATCAAATATCAGTATCGGCAGATGTTGATCTAAATAATCGAATATCAGTATTGGCAGATGTTGATCTAAATAATCGAATATCAGTACTGGCAGATGTTGGTCTAATAAATCAAATATCGGTATCGGCAGATGTTGGTTTAAATAATCAAATATCAGTATCAGCAGATGTTGATCTAAATAATCGGATATCAGTATCGGCAGATGTTGATCTAAATAATCGAATATCAGTATTGGCAGAAGTTGTTCTAAATAACCAGATATCAGTATCGGTATGTTGATCTAAATAATCGAATATCAATATCAGCAGATGTTGATCCAAATAATCGAATATCAGTATCGGCAGATGTTGGTCTAATAAATCAAATATCGGTATCGGCAGATGTTGGTTTAAATAATCGAATATCGGTATCGGCAGATGTTGATCTAAATAATCGGATATCAGTATCAGCAGATGTTGATCTAAATAATCGAATATCAGTATTGGCAGATGTTGGTCTAATAAATCAAATATCGGTATCGGCAGATGTTGGTTTAAATAATCGAATATCGGTATCAGCAGATGTTGATCTAAATAATCAAATATCAGTATCAGCAGATGTTGATCTAAATAATCGGATATCAGTATCGGCAGATGTTGATCTAAATAATCGAATATCAGTATTGGCAGAAGTTGTTCTAAATAACCAGATATCAGTATCGGCAGAAGTTGTTCTAAATAATCGGATATCAGTATCAGCAGATGTTGATCTAAATAATCGAATATCAGTATCGGCAGATGTTGATCTAAATAATCGAATATCAGTATTGGCAGAAGTTGTTCTAAATAACCAGATATCAGTATTGGCAGAAGTTGTTCTAACTAATCGAATATCAGTATCGGCAGATGTTGATCTAAATAATCGAATATCAATATCAGCAGATGTTGATCCAAATAATCGAATATCAGTATCGGCAGATGTTGGTCTAATAAATCAAATATCGGTATCGGCAGATGTTGGTTTAAATAATCGAATATCGGTATCGGCAGATGTTGATCTAAATAATCGGATATCAGTATCAGCAGATGTTGATCTAAATAATCGAATATCAGTATTGGCAGATGTTGGTCTAATAAATCAAATATCGGTATCGGCAGATGTTGATCTAAATAATCGAATATCAGTATCAGCAGATGTTGGTCTAGTAAATCAAATATCAGTATCGGCAGATGTTGATCTAAATAATCGAATATCAGTATCAGCAGATGTTGATCTAAATAATCGAATATCAGTATCGGCAGATGTTGGTCTAATAAATCAAATATCGGTATCGGCAGATGTTGGTTTAAATAATCGAGTATCGGTATCGGCAGATGTTGATCTAAATAATTGAATATCAGTATCGGCAGATGTTGATCTAAATAATCGAATATCAGTATCGGCAGATGTTGGTCTAATAAATCAAATATCGGTATCGGCAGATGTTGGTTTAAATAATCGAGTATCGGTATCGGCAGATGTTGATCTAAATAATCGGATATCAGTATCAGCAGATGTTGATCTAAATAATCGAATATCAGTATTGGCAGATGTTGGTCTAATAAATCAAATATCGGTATCGGCAGATGTTGATCTAAATAATCGAATATCAGTATCAGCAGATGTTGGTCTAGTAAATCAAATATCAGTATCGGCAGATGTTGATCTACATAATCGAATATCAGTATCAGCAGATGTTGATCTAAATAATCGAATATCAGTATCAGCAGATGTTGATCTAAATAATCGAATATCAGTATCGGCAGATGTTGGTCTAAATAATCGAATAGCAGTATCGGCAGATGTTGGTCTAATAAATCAAATATCGGTATCGGCAGATGTTGGTTTAAATAATCGAATATCGGTATCGGCAGATGTTGATCTAAATAATCGAATATCAGTATCAGCAGATGTTGATCTAAATAATCGAATATCAGTATCGGCAGATGTTGATCTAAATAATCGAATATCAGTATCAGCAGATGTTGATCTAAATAATCGAATATCAGCATTGGCATAAGTTGTTCTAAATAATCGAATATCAGTATCGGCAGATGTTGGTTTAAATAATCGAATATCGGTATCGGCAGATGTTGATCTAAATAATCGAATATCAGAATCAGCAGATGTTGATCTAAATAATCGAATATCAGTATTAGCAGATGTTGGTCTAATAAATCAAATATCGGTATAGGCAGATGTTGGTTTAAATAATCGAATATCGGTATCAGTAGATGTTGGTGCATCCATACAACTGAATTTTTTTTCAGTCCGTAGCTCATAAATAGAAAATGACAAAGTTTCAATGACATCTAACAGTGCTACATTTTATTTGAAAATTGCAGTGGAGAGCAAGAATTTCAGTGAATAACATTTCAATCTATTCATCACAAAAACAAATCTTTGACGTACATTTATGATGTCTTTTCTCCTTTTTGGAGCTTGACAGAAATGGTCAATGTGTTGCATGGGAAAGTGCTGTGGGTTTGGAAGGACACGATGGTGAGTAAATAATGACATGTTCTTTTAAATCAGCATATTATGACATGTTATTGTCATGTTTACTACCTCAGCTAGCTAAACAAATTCATATGAACAATGCTGATTCGCTCAAGAGAAAAGAACGTCCACTTCCTCTTGTGATGACGTTTTATTTTCATTCTCAATGGCCAATAAAGGCCGATCAGACAAACTTGCCACGTTTTTCATTACCAATCATTTCCACCGAGGCTGCCAACAGAACACTGAGTCTTCATTTTGGAAACAGAATGACTGTACTTGCAGCTAAATATGACACCATTTGTTATTCATTGCCACTTCATTAGGCACACACAGTGACCTAAAAATTATGATGTGTTTATCTTAACCAAACCTTTGCCTGTTTTTTGAGTTAATAAATGTGTCTAGACCTAGAACTTTGTGATCAAGAATCTAAAGTCAAGGGCACTGAAATTTGCAGACATCTCATTTTGTCTTCCACCAAAGAAAGAAAGTAATACAGGTTTGGAACATGAGCATGAGCAAATAATAACAGAAATTATTGGGTGAAAAAAGACCTATCCCTTTAAGGAGAAGCACAACAAAAATACCACAATGTCCCTTTTGTGCATCAAATTTGTGTAAGGACCACTGAAGAATGAGCCTTTTGTTTCCTGCACAGGCTTTATGTTCATGTATATCATTTGGTCTCATCACTGGACACCATCTGACCTTGCACTTGCTAAACTATTTTTGGACCAAACTCTCTGGATGCATAAATCTTTTAAAGCAAAGGCATTTACTGGCATGGTGTCCTTCACGCATATAATGCTAGGTGAAAGATTAATTTAAACCACATGAAATAGACAATCAGTCATGCTCTCTTCAATGTGAATGATATACATGTTCTTTCCCCGAAGAAATATATAAAAAAATAAAAATAAAAATAAATAAATAAAAAAAAAGAGCGAAAAAGGGAGCATAAAAGGAATCATCTACAATTATGAATAGCCTATGCTATTACATTTTCAACCGTTTGGTTTAGTAAGTCAGACTACTTATGCTATTATAAGAGGCCTTTCACATGTTTGTGTTCATCTGTTCGGTTTTTCCATTGTCCTTCTATACAAGTATGCACTAGATGGGCATCTTCGACTGTGCAGCACGTCTCGCTGTTTCTTCAGCACCTCGCACAAAAGCTCAAAATCAAAAAATTAAAATTTTTGATTTTGAAATTTGAAATATTTCTTTAAGACTCCGAGTTAGATTTGAAGAACGTCCACTTTAAAAGTGAGTCTCGAGGCACCTGCTGTTATATGCACTACTCTGTACCTATATTTTTAGCTTAATTACGCATTCGGTCTGATTGTTAATGCTTCATGGCTTAAAATATGACACCACGGTTAGAAAAAAATTTATTTATTTTTTATTGAATATTGATGAAGCAACATCATTTGTGAAAAGAAACAACAACAAATGGTTGTTTTGATCAAAATAATTTTCTTTTAAAAGGTGGCAGGAGCCTTTTGCCCCATGTGTGGAGTAAAAGGCCCCCCAAAATGCAGGAAGTCAGTATGCAAAGCAGCATGCTAAATACAGCACCAGCTCTGCTCTTATGTCAGTGTTGCCCTATGACTACACTGCACTACTATAACTATAGAAAGTCCACTATTCCATGTGAGTCATCAATCTTTAGACATGTTCGTAGAATCAGAATGATAAAATGAGTGAACAGTGTAAGAGATAAGCAAAAGCCTGAGACAGCAGAAACTTCTCTGAAAAATGGCTTTGGCTTCCATTTTACAGTCTTGATACAGAGACACATATCTGAAAAACGGAATGAGGCAGGCCGCGAGAGCGTTTTTCAGCCAGACGAGACTCTGCTACCCAAATTTCTGGTAATTCAAAGCTGTGTGCACTGGTTTTGGACGTGGGGAAACCCTAAAATCTGATGGAACTCTTGTGACCTAGGCGAGACATGCCTGACCCATCCTATCTGCATAAAAACCCATACAATTTTTACACACAAACAAACATTCTTAATCAGTCTCTTTGCCTTATTTTCCACTAAAAATATCTAAACATCCTTATAACAAGATAAAAACTGTAATAAGTTTTCAGAGAATATATTTATTTTTCTTAGCCTTATAGGCAAAACATTTTTTGTCTCGTTTTATGCAAGAACCTCATTTAATTTTGACTTGTTTGGGGTAAAAAAAAATCAAATAAAACATTGTGGGTAAGACAGGGTTGTTTGATTCCAAAAATGTTGTATTTCTTATTAAAAGTTTTCCATCCTACACTTCCTGTATTTTCTCAATTCTTAAAGAAATAGTTCACCCAAAATGAAAATTCTCTCATCATTTACTCACCCTCATGTCATCCCAGATGTGTATGACTTTCTTTCTTCTGAAGAAGACAAATGAAGATTTTTAGGAGAATATTTCAGCTCTGTAGGTCCATACAATGCAAGTGAATGGGTGCCAAAACTTGGATGCTCCAAAAAAACACATAAAGGCAGCATAAAAGTAATCCATACGACTCCAGTGGTTAAATCTAAATCTTCAGAAGTGATGTGACAGGTGGGGGGAAAAATACAGTAGATCAATATTTAGGTACATTTTTGCTAGAAATTCATCTCCTGCCCAGTAGGGGGCATATGCATGAAGAACGTGAATCACCATAAACACAAGAAGAATGTAGGGCGTGGCGGTTTTTCAGATTTTTCAGATTAATTAGTTTTGACACTATGTTTTTTTTAAATAATTTAAATGGAGAAATCATGATAATATTAAATAAGTTGTAAATCCATAAAAGGCTGAACAAGAAAGAGAAAAATAATTCATTGCGCTTGTGTTAATGCCACTCCCAGTCTGATCAGTTGCACGCGTGTGGTGCGCTCCAAATGAACGTGACAGGTATACAACACGGAGACTGATATAAAAAACAGCAGTAATGTTCCCAGTGCGATTGTACACATTGTGATTTTAGCTCAGATTCATCCATCATGCACTGGCTAATAATTATTTTGTAGTTTTGTTATTCTATTATTTCTGAACAGCTGGGTTTATTAGATTTGAATTTATTTTACATTTACACTCTGTTGACCACTTTCCCCTGTGGTGCATTTGTACAATTTTCTTGCACACCTTTGTTTCCTATAATGAAAAGAACTTGGATTTCTCTAACCAGGTTGCCTTGCATTCTAATAAATATTAGGGATGCAGCGCTCCGATACTGAAGCTTTTAGACGGATCAGGTATCGGTCCGACGAGCCCGATCCAAATCCGATACTGTGTGTTAGTCATGTTCGTTAATGTCAAGCTCCAAAAATGACATAAAACAACCATAAAAACACAATTAAAGTAGTTCATATGACTCGTGCGTTTATTCAAAGCCACTTGAAGACGTGTGATAGATCTGTGAATCACAAAAGGCTGTGTTTAATAAGTAAATATATAGTATATTACTATAGATTACTATTATAATATATTATTATTTGTTTACAATTCATAACATTATTTATGTTAAATGGGTTCCAAAAAATATCTGTGTGAATTAAATTTGAGCTGATATCTTACAAAGTCCAGATACAAAAAAAAAAACTACTGATGACTTATCCTGGAATTGCTGTAAATTGTGATGCTACATTATCCAGTAAACTAGTTAATAATAAAGTGTTTCTTAATAAGCTATACATTTATATTGAAATAATGTGTAGTTAGAGGTTTGTGTTTCTTTACATTTTAAAGAGTAATCGGCCGATACTGAGATTTCCGATATCGGAATCGGATCAGAAGAGAAAAAGTGGTCTCTGTGCATCCCAAATAAAGAACATACAATTTAAACATACAATTTGAATCATGTTGGAGTATATTTAAAAGGTGCATAAAAAATGTAAACGTGAATCGTCCATAAGTTTGATAAGAATCGAGATTAAAAATTTTTTGCCATGTCACCCAGCACTATGTGAAAGTTAAAGTGGAGATTAACTGAGCAGGGAGGAGAATTTATGGTAAAAATGTACTTAAATATTGATCTGTTTCTAAACCACACCTATCTTATCACTTCTGAAGACATGGATTTAACCACTGGATTCATATGGATTACTTTTTTTTGCTGACTTATGTGATTTTTGGAGCTTCAACAATTTGACACCCATTAACTTGTATTTTATGGACCGAAAAGAGCTGAGATATTCTTCTAAAAAAAGAAGAGGTATTCTGAAGAAAGAAAGTCATACATATCTGGGATGGCAAGAGTGTGAGTAAATGATGAAAGAATTTAAAAAAAAATTGGGTGAACTGTCCCTTTAAGAAACAACAAGATTCCAATTTAAATCCAACAATAAAAACTGCAAAATAAAGCATACCCCACACTGTTTATGACTGATAGTATGAATGATAAAAGACCATGCCACACAGAACAGAATCGATTCCCATGTGTGGATTCTTTTGATTCTCAACATCTCAGAATCTCTGAAACAAGATTTATTATCTTACACAATTTTACAAGTAATTTTTGTTTTGAAGATATATACATATTTGTTACTGGAAAACAAGATACAAATATTGAATTGTGAAAATGGCGACTTGTTCAATATTCCACAGAAGAAAGTCAAATTTGTTTTGGAACAACCTGAGGGTGAGTAAATGATTTACAGCATTTGTATTTTCAGGTGAACTATCCATCAATGTAATGAACTATAAAGATTTACAATTTGTATTTTTAAGTTTAGCATAAAATACACTCGCTAAATGGAGACAAATAAAACCTGTACCGAAGCACACAAAAAAATGGAATGGATAGACAAGCAAATAGACATTTATTTTTTTTAATCCTTTTTTAAATGAAGGTTAAGAAACCCTGCACGCTACAAAACAGATCACCTAAGTATGACCGATGAGCCGTTTCCTCAAAGTCGCTATAGAAATTCAAGCTCTGACATTTTCAAGGATGTTTCTGTTGGTCGCAGTGACTCGTGAATTGTTCCAGCATGCAGCAAAGCGGGGTGAAAAGAAGTAAATGTATCAATGGCGCTGATGTTTAGTACCACAGGGCAACAATAAAAGAATTTGTGGATTGGGCACAGAGAAGGCAATTCGATTAGCATCTGACACGTCCTCACAGTTAAATCAGACGAATGGTTGGGTAGTCGGAGGATGGTGCCATTTCCCTGCCTGCTTTATGTGATTAATCATCATTTAGCACATTTAAGCTACAGCAAAGTTGATGGTTACACACTGTTTGTACGAAGCTGACAGATTAAATAAGCCGAGCCCATACTTTGTACGCTTTGATCCCCTCTGCTTTTCAAAGACTTCTGAAGCTCTTATTTTCTGGCAAGGAGCATAAAAAAGGTAAATGGGCTGTGGTGCTCTTCAAATCCTCACTATAGAACAAATCAATGTACAAAGCGGGTTAGGTACACAGAGAGGGATAAAAAAAAAAGTGTGCAGACAAATTTTTTTTTTCCGGAGAATAAACAGATGTCAGGTCGGGTGAACAATTCACTTCAATTCATAGAAAACATAAAATCGTATTTACACAACACAAGCAGATTAATAATTAAAACAAATGTAAAGTTTCAATTTATAAATTAGTATAAGGGCACGTGTTTAGACACATATTTTTAACATTTATACAATGATTATAAAGTACAAATAATGTAATCACTCAAATAATGATGTTATAAAACTGCATGTAGTAATCCTTTTTGTAACCTTTTTGTTTGGAAAATTAGGAGTGACAATTCAAAATAAAATTCTAAATAAATAAATCCCTTTTTCAAGGATTATTAGGAACATCATACTAATACTGTGTTTGACCCCCTTTCGCCTTCAGAACTGCCTTAATTCTACGTGGCATTGATTCAACAAGGTGCTGAAAGCATTCTTTAGAAATGTTGGCCCATATTGATAGGATAGCAGTTGATGGAGATTTGTGGGATGCACATCCAGGGCACGAAGCTCCCGTTCCACCACATCCCAAAGATGCTCTATTGGGTTGAGATCTGGTGACTGTGGGGGCCATTTTAGTACAGTGAACTCATTGTCATGTTCAAGAAACCAATTTGAAATGATTCGAGCTTTGTGACATGGTGCATTATCCTGCTGGAAGTAGCCATCAGAGGATGGGTACATGGTGGCCATAAAGGGATGGACATGGTCAGAAACAATGCTCAGGTAGGCCGTGGCATTTAAACGATGCCCAATTGGCACTAAGGGGCCTAAAGTGTGCCAAGAAAACATCCCCCACACCATTACACCACCACCACCAGCCTGCACAGTGGTAACAAGGCATGATGGATCCATGTTCTCATTCTGTTTATGCCAAATTCTGACTCTACCATCTGAATGTCTCAACAGAAATCGAGACTCATCAGACCAGGCAACATTTTTCCAGTCTTCAACTGTCCAATTTTGGTGAGCTGTTGCAAATTGTAGCCTCTTTTTCCTATTTGTAGTGGAGATGAGTGGTACCCGGTGGGGTCTTCTGCTGTTGTAGCCCAACCGCCTCAAGGTTGTGCGTGTTGTGGCTTCACAAATGCTTTGCTGCATACCTCGGTTGTAACGAGTGGTTATTTCAGGCAAAGTTGCTCTTCTATCAGCTTGAATCAGTCGGCCCATTCTCCTCTGACCTCTAGCATCAACAAGGCATTTTCAGCCCACAGGACTGCCGCATACTGGATGTTTTTCCCTTTTCACACCATTCTTTGTAAACCCTAGAAATGGTTGTGCGTGAAAATCCCAGTAACTGAGCAGATTGTGAAATACTCAGACCGGCCCATCTGGCACCAACAACCATGCCACGCTCAAAATGGCTTAAATCACCTTTCTTTCCCATTCTGACATTCAGTTTGGAGTTCAGGAGATTGTCTTGACCAGGACCACACCCCTAAATGCATTGAAGCAACTGCCATGTGATTGGTTGATTAGATAATTGCATTAATGAGAAATTGAACAGGTGTTCCTAATAATCCTTTAGGTGAGTATATATATATATATTGTATTCATTTTTAAAATAGTAATTAAATGTGAAAATAATTACTTTTTGATATTACTAATTGATATTAATCAATTTTAGACTGAAAATCTAAATTATACATGTTTAAAAATATAATTAAATGTAACAATAAAATCAGTCATTAATTTATTTTCTTTTCTTTCTTTTTTTTTTTTTTTTAAAGCATTTGCCAATTTCTTTTCTTTATAATGTATGCTTCATCCATTTGCCAATCAAGTTTAAAAAAATGCCACTGGACAGTTCACACATGACGTGCAAGCAAGCAATGAACTTTAGACACAATTTTTAAGACGTACAATGTCCGTTCACCAAGGTATATGTAAATTAACAACAGCAAATGTAATGTAAATAATAATAATAATATGTAATATGTACATGACCAGACTTTTTTTATTATTTTTAAATAGGACAATTTACATATTTAACCTTTTTGCTAAATTTGCTAATATATTTAAACAAAATGTTAATAGAAAAATGATTTCCCATTAAAATTACATTAAAAATGTCAACATGTCATTGTAAAAATGTCAACTGCCCACATACAAATAGAGATACATTTTTCCATTTTAAAACTATATTTTAATAGAAGATTTTAGTGAATTGCTGCAAATTAAGGTGCAAAGTATATCATGTAATGTTACTGAGAAACCAGGAAGAGCACAAACTCCTAGCAACAATTACACGCTTGAACGGAAGATTATGCAATTTATAAATTCTTGGACTAGTTCCATGGTTAAATACAATGCACCCAAAGGGGAGTGGCCTCTTATCGTCAAAACGTTTACTCGCCTGTTAACACGCAAGGTCCAGCAAATGGCCAGAGTTTTTAATGCAAAAGACAAGATTCACACATTGTCATAGAGGGATAGAGGGACCTCATAGTGAGGTCATTTTACAACCATTCTGACAACTGTTAGGTGACAGTGTGTCAGGGACAACAGTGATCCTGTTTACATGCAATTAAGAAAATAGTTTATTCCAAGGTTATTACAGAAAGTGCTGTTCTGAAATGTAATTTAAAAGCAAATGCCATTTTCCTTATGCTGCTTAAGGTATTAAGAGAAAGCAGTTTAACACACCTGAGTTTCTCACAGAGAATGCGGCTTGTAAACACATGTAAACACATAAGCGGCGATCTTACACGTTTTAAAAAAAAAGTCCATGTGAGTGGAACAGACCGGGATAATTAAAATCATAGGATGGAGCTCTACATCATATAAAAAAAAGTCAACAGATTAGAAGTGTTGTTGCTGTAGACATAGCTGCTTTCTAACTATGCCATCTGTATACGGAAGTAAAGAAAAAGCAGATAACACAGAGCATGAAAAACCACGCTGTGTCATTAGTTGACGCTATGGGAGCTCCTCTCAGGAGTGCTGATCTTTGAAACCCTATAAAATCATGCCAATTTCAATTGGCAGGTGGCGCTTGACACTACACCCCAATGGGTGTGTCATCCGGGGCATATAAGCTGGGGCGCAATGCCACATCGCCAGCATTATCTTCTTCAGGGTTGCTGGAACAACTCTCAATGCTAATAGCCATTTAGGTTTGCACACTTTGAGCGACTGGATTATCTTTCTTCTCCCTGTGTGCTCCGATGGACAGTGTATCCTTTAAACTCTTCCGTGTTTGATATTGATTGCATCGTGATGTTTATGTGTTTTTCTTTCAGAAGAATACTAAGAGCATTTTGCTTAACATCTTTTTAAAGACAGAGTATTGCAAATGTTTTATTATATTTGTATAAATGATGAAAGGGATGTAAACATTTATGAGAAAAAAGGGAATGTTGTCTTCCTCTTCTTCTGCTTTCTATCTTGTTTCTGAACAGCAATCTAAATCGAGCAATTCTGTGATTTGGTGACTAAAAACAGCCATTTGGCTCCTTAATGTTTCAGTTTAGGAGCCAATGGCTACCAAGTAATTTTTTTAGTCTGGAGCCCTGTAAGTACCACAAAGTAATAACGATAAGAGTAAAATAAGGGTAAAACATTAGGTTTGCTAAAACTTAGCTGTTTCTGGCTGTATGTAGCATCTGCAACCTATCCTTCTGAAGGGTCCCCTCAATGGAGGCTAACATACTGAATAATATCTTATTTTGTGTCCTACGGAAGAATGAAAGTCATATGCGTTTGGAACAACATGAGGGTGAGTAAATAATGACTGAACTTTAATAAAAAACTAATTTAGTTTAAGGTATGCACAAGTAAAATCGAAGTAACAGAGAGAGGATGGAAAATGGTCTTGGAACAATAAATAAATGACTGTTTTGGCGCACACACACACACACACAAAAAACATGAATAGCATTACAAGTGGACATTGGGTAAGGGGTTGTAATATTAAAAACATGCGAGGTGTGAGAGTAAGTGAAAAAGAGGTCAGTAACGTCTGTAGAGGACTGCATGGAGGCTGCAAACTGCATTGTTCTTTGTGTATGCATCATAGGCTTTACATCCACCCACAAATCTGTACCCATGAGGAGTTGTGCTTAAACGTGTCACAGGGCACGGGCAAACCAAGAAAAAATAAAGAGCTTCCCCTGAAACATGTTTGTGGTGCATTTACAGTAAATGTGTTTTATCACAGTTTGGATTTATCTGGTGCAAGCAAATAAAACAGTACATCTGTAATACAGTTAACGCACGTGTCTTTCTCTAGTTTAAATTGAATCGCCAAACTTAGAGGAAATTGTTGTGGGTTTATTGATGTGTTTGTTCACAATTGGTTGGGGTATCCCAGAGATGTGGAAACTGAACAAACCATGAGAGTCATGAGAGTCCCAGACTTTGCCATTGTTAACTCACCCCCCCTTAGGGAACATGAAAAGCGAGTGATCTATTTCCATTTCTGCAAATTAAATTCAAGAAGTTTGCCAGAGATCTGCTGTTTATCAAGAAAATATAATGAAGTCTAATCACACCCCATGTAGTGATGTACAAAGAAACCTTCTAGAAAAAAACTGAAGACATGTTTTGAAAAACTTTTAGTTAATTGTTAAGGGTTGGTGTTGGGGTTAGGGTTGGACTAACACATTTAGAAGCTCTACAATATTAATTATAGGGATGGCCACATACCATTTTTCCTCTACCGATCCGAAATCTCAATATTGGCCAATACCTTCCCGATAAAATACCAGTGTTGTTCAGCTTAAGCTATCTATATCACACTCTGTATGGAACTGATAGGGAGTACTCTCTTCTATTTAAAGAAACAATGTCTAACTACTAGGGCTACACGATTTGGGGAAAATGTCATATTGCGATTATTGAGGTTAATATTGCGATATGCGGTTGCGATATAATAAACAAATGGTATCATGAGTCAACTTGCTTGGTTATCAAGGAAAATGCACAAATAGATTACTGATAATGCTGAAATGTGTATATCTCAACTCAAACATACAAACTAGCAACAACAACTATAAATGCACAGTGTTTTCAAATAAAAATATTTTTACAAAATTAAATAATAACATCTTTGCATTACTGCAAACTTGTTATTTTCTCAATATTACACCTAAATAAAATAGAACAATAAATAAGAACATACACATTTTCATGAAAATAAGATTGTCCAAACAAACAGGGACATTTAAGCAGGATGTAACGTACTTTCTATAAACTCTTTTGAAAAGGAAACTGGATATAAAAGTGTGGTTCACTCAAACCACTAAAACTGTTGTTGTTGCTGTTGTGTGTGTGTTTTTTTTAAATGACCAACTGGTATTTCCAAATCCTCTTTCTAAAAAGGTCTACTTATCGCTGGTACCTCTTGTCCAGTGTGTGGATCATTTTCTGAAATCCCACTTTGCTAACGGTGCATCATGTCTCTTTATATCTCTGTGAAGACTTGTCATATGGCGTGACACTCGCAAACACATCTGTAATTGTGCTTTGTTTTGTTTACTGGGCTTTTTTGATGTAGTTTTAGTCAATGAAAACTGTTGTCATTTAGTCATATTGATATTTTAGTCACTGAACACTGTAAACATTTTAGCCATAAGAGTATTATTGATAAGCATTAGTCAATCTTGTCTATCCAAAACCAATATATATATATACACACACACACACACACACACACACACACACACACACACACACACACACACACACACATTTTATTATTGTTGTAATGTTAGTGTTATTAGTGTTATTGTTTACATAAGATTGATCTTATCATGATGATCTCATCACATTGAACACATTGCGAGCTGCAGACAGTGGGGTTGAGAGAGGAGCGTCTCTCCGTGTTAGAGTGCGCATCACCCGACAGAACTTTAAATCTCTCCCGGTCTCAACTCCCGCTCAGATTGTGTCTAGGGCTGGGATAAACGATAATTTTTTAAACGTTTAATCTAGCGATTAATTTTTTCGATGCATCGATTAATCTAACGATTCATCTTTTTTTTTCCCAGTCCGATTCGATTTCGATTCGATTAATCGACTTGTGACAACACTGGTAATACCGGTTTCATCGGGGGTGGGGGTGTATAAAATGTAAAAAAAAAACATTTGCCGGAGTTTGATTGACTGGCGATCTGATCAATCAATCATAATACGCCATTTTTGTCTGACAAAGTAGTCAGGAGAGAGAAGATTAACGTCGGTGGATTTGAATTTGAATAATGGATTGTAGGCTACTGTACTGACACCTTCTGATGTAGGCTACATTCATGTTTAGCCTATTTGATGCTATAAATTAACCAAGGAAAAGATGATCGGTTCACGAGCAGCTTTAACTGAGGCAATCTGTCACGACACATTAAAGAGCCACAAAATAGTAGGCCTATTTATGGTTTAATTTTCTTTGAATGACCAAATTTGAAAGTTGAGACTTTATTAAATGTTACCTGCTTGGTCCTGTCTGTCAGCGCGTTGTCAGTGTCCTCTATGTATTTTTCACGACATTCATATCTATAAGCGCATTATTAATAGCTATAAGCTATAAGTTGAAAAAAAACTTACGGTGCTCTGTCATCTGCAGCTGCAACCGGGTGGCGCCTCTTCAGGTGCTGGTGCATTGCCGTGGTGCTAGAATGGAAGGCCATCTCCATTTTGCAAAGACGACATATCACGGAATTGTTTCCTTTTAAGTTAAAGAATTCCCATACTTTAGAGGAACGAGTGCATGCCGCCTTGCACTTCTGATAGTCTTAGGAGCCACTCGTGTTACTACTATTCGCCGGCGCCGCCAACTTTGTTTTGGATCCGGCGAATCGACGCACATATTTTGCGTCGACGTATTTTTTGCGTCGACGTCATCGATGACGCATTGTCCCAGCCCTAATTGTGTCTCTTCCGCGACTGGTTGAAGTGGCTCTGACCGCACCGAGAATGACAGTTTTGGAGTTTGTGTTTATTTACATGGTAAGCTCCTGTATTATATGAACTTTAATTAAGGATGAAATAAAGATATATCGGCAAGCTGTGATCTGAGTTTTTTTTTCTGGCCACCAGTTCAGTGTCGGTCTGCTCAGCATCTATCTCCACGCTGAACACCGGAAACTGCCATGACATGACCACACGTGCCACTCCCTAAACTGAGACTGACTGGTCATCTTTATTAGCGGTGTAGAAAATGGGCAAACAGCTCTCAGAGAGAATGGGCTGTCATGTCCACACATGCACTTATTTATTTAATATAAATCGCAGCATTTTGCCATCATATAATCGCACAGGCTGACATTGTGATTGCGATTGCGATGATTAATCGTGCAGCACTACGAACTACACATTATTTCATAATACAATAGAGAAAACTAAAATATTACAATATTTCATATTGTATTCTACACCGGACCCATGTGAAAAACGAATTGCCCTCCTCAATTGGTAGCAACAACTGCAACTATATGCTTCGGATAACTGGAGATCAGTCTTTCACAACTGTGGTGGAATTTTTGCCCACTCTTCTTTGCAGGACTGCTTTAGTTCAGCCACACTGGAGGGTTTTTGAGTATGAACCACCCTTTTAAGGTCCTGCCACAGCATCTCAATCTGGTTCAAGTCAGGACTTTGACCAGGCCACTCCAAAATTTTAAATTAGCTTTTTTTGAGCCATTTGGAGGTGGATTTACTCCTATGCTTTGGATCATTATCTTGCTGCATAATCCAGTTGCGCTTGAGCTTCAACTCACAGACTGCTGACCGGATGTTCTCCTTTAGGATTTTCTGTTAGAGAGCAGAATTCGTGTTTCCCTCAATTATTGCAAGTCACCCTGAAGCAGCAAAGCATCCCCACACCATCACATTACCACCACCATGCTTGACCGTAGGTATGATGATCTTTTTCTGGACTTCTGTGTTTGATTTACTCCAGATTTAAAAGGGACCCCTGTCTTTCAAACAGTTCCACTTTCAACTCATCAGTCCACAGAACATTCTCCCAAAAGGTTTGAGGACCATCAAGGTGTGTTTTGGCAATGTTCTTCTGTGTTAGCGGTGGTTTTCGCCTCGCCACACTTCCATGGATGCCATGAACAGTGACCTTTATTGATGCTAGAGAGGCCTGCAGTACCTCTGATGTTGTCCTTGGCTTTTTTGTGTCTTCCTGGATGAGTAATCTCTGTGCTCTTGGAAGAATTTCTGAAGATCGGCCACTTCTGGAAAGGTCCACTACTGTGCCAAATTTTCTTTATTTAGAGATAATGTCTCTCACTGTGGTTCTTTGGAGTCCCAGAGACTTTTAAATAGCTTTTTAACCCTTCCCAGGCTGATGTATTTCAATCACCTTTTTCCTCATCGTTTCTAGAATTTCTTTCAACCTTGGCATAGTGTGCTACTGGATGAGAACTTTTAGCCAACTTCATGCTGCTGAAAAAGTTCCAATTAGGTGTTGATTTGATTGAACAGGGCTGGCAGTAATCAGACCTAGGTTTGTCTAGTCCAGCATGTTGTAAATTACAATTGGACACCCGGGAGAACACCTAAATGGACTGCTGTAATTGACACATATATGATTATTTAAATGTGGCAGCTGTAATTGTAATCTTGATAATTGTTTTGATTAATTGTGAAGTCTTTCATTGTTTCACAACCATATCATGTTTATAAATACAGCTGTCATGAAGATCTATTATAGCTAAAATATGAGCTATTATTGCATATTAAAAACCTAACCATTTATTTATAAATAAAAAGTTAAAAATACACTATTTTTATGTATTGTACATTGTAATGTATTTTATTTTTATTATACTTATAATGTTATAACATATTATTATTATCATTATTATTGTAAAGAAAAAAAACACTATTTAATAAAAATAATAAAATGTGCTTTTTCTCACACAAAAAAAAAAAGCCAAAAAAAAAGCTAAACAAATCTGAAAAAAGCTATTTATCATTGTTGGGGCAGGGATTCTTAACTGCTGGCCTGCTTGTTGAGTCATTATTTTAGTTTTGTTTTTCAAATGACACGTATTTGTTCAGAAGAAGAAACCTAGCCTCTTTTATTGAAGTTGCCTGAAACAGGAAGAGGAAGTAATAGGAAATCCTCTCTGCCGTGCAACACATGAACACCATGCAACACTTTCCAGGATTTCAGATTATGTGATGTAATGCTTCTTTTCATTGCATCACATCTGACATTATGTAGTCAGAATTCAGATATAGTGAGGAACTGAATTTCCCTCTTTCAAAATTTTCACACTCCACTGTTTCCAAATGCCATTCAAAAGTCTACAGACTCTTGATTAAATGGCTTGATAAAATGGCCACTCACACGGAGTCATCTCAGCGTAGCAAGCGCAATCTAAAGGAAAAGCTTGCACATTTGAAATGGAGATTTCCCATCTGATAAATCCAAACCAACAGAAACATAATCTCGATGAACTTCAAAACTGAGGGCTTGTTATCTGCTCTCTGGTTTATGGTCTTACATGACACAGTGCACAGAGAACATCAGAGTTTCCTTAAATCAATTATGATTGCTGATATATGGGGCCATTGTCTAAATCTAACTGGCTGTTAGTCAGAGTGTCTAGATTAGAGAAACTCAATTAACTGATTTAACTTTAATTCGAGAGTTAGGGCCAGTGAAGAGGTGGAAAAGGCCTCAGACAACTCGCAACCACAACAAATTCCACTTGAAAAATTCTGCCTGTGGGACGATAAAACGGCCAAAGGGACCTAAATAAGGGACTCTTTTCAAGACAAAAAAAGACTTTGGGGTGGCCAAAAGAAAATGTATTGCCACACCTTTAATAATAATAATCAACTTTATTTATATAGCACCTTTCATAACATAAAATGCAGCTCAAAGTGCTTTACAAGAAAGGGGTATTAAACCAAAAATACAGCTTAAAACAGAGATTAAAAGAGAATTACAGGTAATAAAAAAACATCTGGTGATAGTAATACCAAGTGTGAAATTTAAAAACCAACAAATAAAATCAGAGGGTGAAATACTGCAAAGCAAGGCCATAAAAATACATTTTTAGCTGCTTCTTGAAATTATGAACAGAGGTTACTTATCTTGTCTTATATGTGGTGGGACTATGATCTAAATCCTCTGTGCATAGCTACAAAAAGCTGCCTCGCCATACTTTTTGCAATTTATTTGTGGCACATTTAGCAAGCCAGCGTTACGTGACCTAAGAAGGTGGTTTGGATCATACAGCGACAAGCATTCTGAAAGATATGAAGGTGCTAAACCATTAAGTGCTTTAAAAACAAATACAATAATTTTAAAGTCTATCCTCAGCGTTACAGGTAGCCAGTGCAAAGATGCTAAAACTGGTGTAACAAGTTCTCTTTTCCTGGTTTTGGTTAAAATTCTTGCTTGATCAGTTGCAGCTGATCAATTTTTTTTTATTTTTTTGCCAAACCAGAATTAAGCGCATTGCAGTACTCTAAGCCAGAAAATAAAAACTCATGAGTCAGTTCTTCCAGAGAAAGCTAGGGTCTGACTCTTGCAATGTTTCTTAAATGATAAAACGTTATCTTTATAACGTCGCTGATGTGACTTTTAAAATTCAGTTTAGAGTAGAGGATGGCACCCAGTTTTTTACTTCAGGCTTAATCTGTAGAGCCAGATTTCCATGACTGCTTAAGATTTCTTCTCTCTTTGCATCAGTTCCAATTTTAATATCTTCTATTTTTTCTTAATTTAATTTATGAAAATTGCCACTCATCCACTCTACAATGTTAGAAAGACAATTTATCAAATGATTTAGGGCCTCCTTTTCATCTGGCACTACAGATATGTATAACTGGGTGTCATCCGCATAACAATTAAACTTTACACCATAGTCGCAAACAATTTTCCCAATCGGAAGCACATACAGGGAGAATAGTAGAGGACCAAGAATTGAACCCTGAGGAACACCATGAAAAAAAAAACACGCTTGTCAGAGAAATGTTAACCAGGACTAACAAAATAACTTCTGCCAGTGAGGTAGGTATTAAACCATTTCAGCACGGTTCCAATCAAACATCCAAGTCAGTTAAGAAGTATCACATGGTTGATCGTATCTAAGGAATAGAAATGTTTCTATTATCTGCGCTCACTCTGAGATCACTGTAAAGGGGTTCAATGGGAAGGAGGAGGCGAGAACCAGCTTGACAATATAAATAATATTTTAATGAATAACTAAAAAGACAAACACACATGACGGACATGTCCGTAAACTATATCTCTCTTGTCGCACCACCGTCTGTCATCGGCCTTTATCCCTCTCGGAGGCTTAACTTGCCTGATAAGGGACCGGGTGTGTATGATCACGACCCGGCCCTGCCCTCCGCCCTGCCACAATCACTTATTACTTTTAGAAGTGCTGTCTCGAAACTGTGGCCTCCTCTAAAACCTGACTGAAATTTCTTGTGTAACTCATTGTCATGCAGGAATGCATCTAACTATTTTTGCACTGCCTTTTCTAGAATCTTCCCTAAGAAAGGCAGGTTGGATATGGGCCTAAAATTACTCAAAACAGAAGAGTCAAGAGTACGCTTTTCAGTATAGGCCTGACTAGAGCTGTTTTAAGTGGGTCTTGAAAAATGCCTGTATCAAGGGAGTGATTACAGTGTCAAGTACGTCAAGGATAATACTATCTAAAACCTTCTTAAAAAAGAAAGTGGGAATGGCATCAAGGGTGTAAGTGGAGGATTTCAGCTGCTTAATGATTTTCCATAGTTCCCCTTCACTCATTTTATACAAAGAATTTAGATTTCCCAAAAAGGCACCAGTAGGATTTTGATAGGTAGTAGAATTTATGACACTAACATGGATATTAACAATCTTGTTTTCAAAGAATGATGCAAACTCATATTTTGACTGTGAGATGAGAATGTTGAGTTTGTTAAAAACACAACAGTTAAATCATGATTTAAAATGTCAGACTGCTGCTTGGTGGTGTCGCTTGTTCAAAAATGCAAAACAACATTTTGGACATGTTGGTGTTTTTGTGCAGAGACGGGATCTGTAGTAGTATGTAAGCAACTTTGGCACCAGGTATGCAGTGGGTCACTGCAGTTTTTTATTTAATATGCCTGACGATTCCCCAATGATGTCAGAGTGTGCAGAGGGGGCTCACGGCGAAGAGGCGTTGTCGCAGCTTGCCTGCTCCGATCTCTAAATAAACCACACTACCACATTCCCTTTAAAATTCAACAAACTTTGTTGAATTGTCAGCCAAGAATGCAAAAGGTTAGGCCTAGATGATGAAAACAAAATCAATTCAAGCTAAAAGCAGTATTTTTTTTATGAAACATCAAAAAGGAACATGCAGGCAAAGCAAGTCTAAAAGTACGTAATAAAAATCATCATAAAACAGACTGCAGTGGTGGTGTGGCAGTCATGACTGTTTCATACCAGCTAGAGTGATGACCACATGAAAGCTAAGAGCAGACAGGAAGTCATCAGAGGTAAACATGAACATTCACAAGACGTTGAGAGAGTGAGAGTCACCATAGCAACAGATGCATCAGTGGAGACCTGCAATAAAATCAATAGCTGAAGCTTTTACAGTCAGTTCAGCGGCTAAATCTTTGATGACAAAAAAATTTGCACAAAAGTGCATAATGCATATAATCTACTATTTAAAACACGCTATTATATACTAGTATATGTTATTATACCACGTATAATAATAACTATACAATCTCACGATGCCTTGTACGAAAAGTTACAACCTTTATTCCCATAAAGACAGGCCAATGAACAAACAGAATTTAATCTTTTATCTAGCCTCCTATCTAAAACTTTATTTTAAGAGCCACTTTGACTCACAAAAACACTCAATCATTTTGAGTTTGTGATTCACAAGAAGCATCAGCTGAAGTGAATAATGCCTCACAAAAAAAAGAGATCTCAGAAGAACTACGATCAAGAATTGTTGCTTTGCATAAAGCTGGAAAGGGTTACAAAGTTCTCAAAGAGCTTAGACATTCATCTTGCCACATTTGAACAAACTGCTTATAAACGGTGAAGACTTAGTACTGTGGCTACTCTCCCTAGAAGTGGCCGTCCAGCCAAGATGACTCAAAGGGCACACCGCAAAATTAAGGGTAAATTCAGGGTGGCTGTGTGCCAGCTGAAGCTCAGTAGAAGTTGGCCGATTTAGAAGGATGATGACCATAAACATCGAAGTAAATCCACTAAAGAATGGCTTCAGATAAAGAAAATCCACCTTTTGAAGTGGCCCAGTCAGAGCCCAGATCTTAACCCAATAGAGATTCTGTGGAATGACATCAAGAGAGCCATTCAGACCAGACATCTTAAGAATATGTCTGAGCTGAAGCAGTTCTGTAAGGAAGAATGGTTCAAAATTCCTTCTGAACGTTGTTCTGGTCTAATCCATAGCTACCGGAAACACTTGGATGAGATTATTGCTGCCAAAAGAGGATCGACCAGTTATTAAATCCAAAGGATTTCACTTATTTTTTCCACAGCACTGTGAATGTTTGATGGGATGTGTTTAATAAATACATGAATGATTGTAATTGTTTGTGTGTTGTTAGATTAAGCACATCATGTTTGTCTTGTGACTTTGATGAAGATGAGATCACATTTTATGACCAGTTAATGCAAAACAGCAAATTCCAAAGGGTTCACATACTTTTCTTGCCACTGTACATACCACTTCAGGTCACACCATTTTTATGTTCATGTTACTGTGTAATTAATTAATAATACAAAAACTACAAGTGCTAACCAAGGTTATACTATTTTTTTATTTATATTTAAAAGTATAGTTTTCAATTTTTTTTGTTAGTTCTTTGTTAGTTTTAGTTTATTTTTTGTTTTGTTCATGTTATTTGTTAGTTTTAGTTTAGTTTATTTTGTTAATTAGTTATTTGTTCGT
>NW_026266627.1:0-25000 GCF_025860055.1 Xyrauchen texanus | reverse complement strand
AAGAAAAAAAACAAGATAACAAAAAATAAGAATTGCCTATTTTTAGGCCCCAGATACAACGCATTTTCAGAACTGATTTGGGGTCACATCTGCTAAATGGATTTAAACAGTAAAATGTGTTAAAGCTGAGAGTATGACTCTCTAATCTGATATCTGAAAACATTATCAAATTACCCAAAGAAATTGAAACACAGTAAGGGCAAGGGATGTATAAAATGTTGTAAATGACAGACATTTAAAGTGACCCTTTGCTAAGATCTAGCTCTGACAACTTTTGCTGAACTTTACACAGGAACGAATGGGACATTCTAGAGAACTGCACATTTGGTTTACTTTTCCGGCCACATATTCTCATAAATGAAATTGATCATATTTTTATGGGGGCTGGAATGAAGAATAATATTTGATGCATGTTTTTTTTCTGTTGAGACTGTGAATCAGAATCAAGGCAATCTATTATCATAGTAACTTAAGAGAAAAGCATTATTGGTTGGCGATTACACACTTGATAACATTAGTGTAATTGAAGAGAACTGCTCATAACACATTCACTATGATGCATTTAACTCTTTATTTAGTATTCACTTTTACGAAGATCTGTATCAATATATAAGTCATTCGCTTTAATTTACCTTGGAGCAAATGTAGTTTTACTTGCTGATGTTATACATGTTTATGTGGGAATGAGGACTGAAACATTTTAATCCATAGCATGCTCTTCATGAGACAAAGATTTTTTTTTTTAAAGAAATTTAATTTAGTCTTTTTTTTTTTTTGATAATTAATATAGAAGTCTGCTTAGAACACATCTCTCCGTCTCTCTTAGTCAGAAACTCTTTAAGGCAGAAGTTAGCGAAGGGTCAATTCTTTGAAGAAATGCAATGTTCGGTGCCCACAGATTCCATTTGGGGCCTGCCAAAATTCTAGAAAAGTAACTACCATGGCACAGGAACAAAAGGATTCAATAATATTGTGTCCTATTCAGTCAAGCATTTCAAGAGTATCACTACATACGTTCTCAAAGAGTCACCATCAAGTTTAACAAAACGTTATAAGTATGGGGACCTTAACAGAGTTTCAGAGACGCCCTTTCATTGAAAAAAGGATATATAAAACATCTTTTTAAAAAGACTACTCTGCAGAACTTGACTGTCTGTACTGCATGTACATAACAGCCTTTCAATCGAATAAAAACAAAAAGGGATAACTGGTATAGGAAGCTCAACCATCAGAAATATCAATAGAACAAACAAAGGTTCTACAAAAGGGATGGCTGCTGACATGCTTTTTAAAATGATGGCAGGTTCATCCATAAATAAGCCATGACATCTGAACTGTCAGGACAAGACTGATCCATGTGTCCTTCCCCTTTAAAAAGGCAGCAAGTCACTTGCATGCAGTGACTACCATGGCTGCTGGCAGAGAAGTGCTGAAACAACTGGTACAGTCTATGAAAAAGACTGTGAAACAGCTCTAAAGATGTTCACCAAGAAAAGACAATCCATTATGAATTTGCAGGTGACCGGTTTGTTTGTCTCACATCTCAGGTACTGGACCTGATGCTAATGACTTCAATGTCTTTTGTAGAAGCATACAGGTTACTTAACAATAATTTGGCCCTTTATTTTAAGACTTACTGTATTCATGTATCCATTCTATGCTAACATGCCAAGTTGTAACATTGCTTGGCAACTGCAGAAAGCTTATAGTTAGAATAATCAAAATTGTAAATTCCTATCATTATTAATAAAAGTAACTGATCATGGGTGTCTTTTATACCACTGTTAGTAAAGGAGAAACTAAAGTATTCAAGCAACGTCACTGTAATGCACAGATTCTTATGGCCATTTCCATTTTTATACTGTTTGTGCAAAGTCTCAAGAGGCCTTGATATGCTTCCTATGAAATCAAAGAACGAACGGGTGTGTAATTTAGAACTAAATCTGGCCCAAAATAAGGTGTTTTTGCATTCGTTTCGGTGGTTCGTAACAGCTCGCTGGGGCGAACATAAGGAAAGTTCTATTCGACAGCAAAACACCTTCTTACTGCTATTGGTCCATTTCATCGGTAGGTGTGACCTAGAGCTCCACCTACCTTGATGCCGACAGCAAGTTCTGTTTATGTTATTTAATGAGTCATCATGATCAAATCAGTGTGCAGAGTTATTAGTGACCTGGTGCAACTTAACTATATGATCGTTAGCTTAGAAACATTTTCCAAGACCATGTCATGCAATTTATTTTTGTTTAATTAGACTACTAAAGGAATCAAATCTTCTCAAATACTCAAGTGCCCACTCACTTATGTGCCATCTGCAGCGAAAGCCATTCACACACGCTAAAGATTTGCCCATGATTATTCTTGGCTTTATTCCAAACTTTATCACTTTTATACACTTCATAATTGTATCAGTGTCATTATACAGTGCATCCGGAAAGTATTCACAGCACTTCACTTTTTCCACATTTTGTTATGTTATAGCCTTATTCCAAAATTGATTAAATTCATTATTTTTCTCAAAATTCTACAAACAATACCCCATAATGACAATGTGAAAGACGTTTGTTTGAAATCTTTGAAAATGTATTTAAAAAAAACAGCAAAAAAAAAAACACATGTACATAAGTATTCACAGCCTTTGCCATGACACTCAAAATTGAGCTCAAGTGCATCCTGTTTCCACTGATCATCCTTGAGATGTTTCTACAACTTGATTGGAGTCCACCTGTGGTAAATTCAGTTGAT
The DNA here is from genome assembly GCF_025860055.1 of Xyrauchen texanus. Classification (NCBI taxonomy): domain Eukaryota; kingdom Metazoa; phylum Chordata; class Actinopteri; order Cypriniformes; family Catostomidae; genus Xyrauchen; species Xyrauchen texanus. Next base: position 22,255 of record NW_026266627.1, on the reverse strand, counting down.
TGACATGCACTGTTAACTGTGGGACCTTATATAGACAGGTGTGTGCGTTTCCAAATCATGTCCAGAGCACACACAAAGCAATTGTCTGTAGACCTCCGAGACAGGCTTGTATCGAGGCACAGATCTGGGGAAGGGTACAGCAAAAATGAGCACAGTGGCCTTTCATCATCCGTAAATGGAAGTTTGGAACCACCAGGACTCTTCCTAGAGCTGGCCGCCCAGCCAAACTGAGTGATCAGGGGAGAAGGGCCTTAGTCATGGAGGTAACAAAGAACCTGATGGTCACTCTGACAGAGCTCTAGCATTTATCTGTGGAGAGAGGAGAAACTTCCAGGAGAACAACCATCTCTGCAGCACTCCACCAATCAGGCCTGTATGGTAGAGTGGCCAGACGGAAACCACTCCTCAGTAAAAGGCACATGACAGCCTGCCTGGAGTTTGCCAAAAGGCACCTGAAGGACCCTTGATTGATCTCTTTTGCCTGAATGGCAAGCGTCATGTCTGGAGGAAACCATGAACATGATTGAACATCTCTGGAAAGGTCTGAAATGTATTGCTCTTGACAAGTGTAATTGCCACTCTTAATCACTCTTAAACGGTGTCAAATTCATTAGAACAGATATCATTGAAACAGCTCGGTTTAATAATGATACCAAAATCTTCTCTTTACTCATTGACAATTCACATTAAACGAATCTGCTGAAAAGGCAAGTAAATTTATTCACATGCACGCGCACATCCCCAGTTACCATGATCCCCAGTTGATCCATAACACCGGCACATACAGTATAATGGCCACGTATAGCGTGTTTGCGCATTAGCGTCATGAATTCAGAATATAAACAAGACAAATTCAATCTTTTCTACTGCGCATATATATATATTATTTAAAATCATCATCATCGAGTGATTAAAACAGCTTCTATTACTGACCTCATGTGAAGTCTACTCATAGAATGAGGCATAAAGTCATTGATGACACATTTCAGTTCAACACATTGGTTAAGGTTTTACATGTAGTGTCCTCATATTTGAATGTACAGCTAAACGCCTCCTACAGCTGTGTAGCGGGTGTCTGAATGTTTGGAAACAGTATAACGTTGCTTGGCTGTTTAGAACTTCTTTTTACCCCTGAACAAAGAACAAAAAGGAAATTCTCCAAAATTATATAGAGGCCTTTATTATTTACCTGTATTGTTGTCCTGATTTGCCCAGGTGGAAATCTTGTCCAAAGTCACATAGCTGCCCCTATAATCTTTGCGTCTCTCTTCTAGTCCAAGGCTGAGTAAGCGTTCTGTGCAACAAAAGAGATGAATTTATAGAACAGATGATGTCATAATGTAATGCCATTTCATTGTGTTATCTCATAATACAGACAAGATGATGTATTGTGAAGTAAAGCTAATCAGTTTATACAGAATCAGAGGGGTTCATAAAGGAACATCTGCAACTATTTTTGTGCATTGCTGTCAGAGTGGTACTCTTTGGTGTGGTAATTGTGGCAGCCATGCAAGTATATGTGAGAAAGAAGTGACAGGATAATGAGGGTACACTGTTCAGCAAACAGCTGCAGGCACAAATTGTATCCTTTACATGGAACTAGACCGTCTGTGATCAGTTCTATCGAGTAAGCTGTGAAAATATCATTCAGTATAAATCACTGGTTTCCAATCATAGATTTTTATGCATCCTTTGAGGCATTTTTGAAATTTGAGGCCTTAAGTTTTATACATTAATTTAGGCTGAGAGGCTTTACACAGTTGGTTATGATGTGCAATGCATTTCCTACTTTCTCTTTTCATTCTCCATCCACACTGACATTTTTGTTCATATTGTTTTAATTTCACCTTTGTTTCTCCCAATAATTTGACCTTTCCCTGCTAATGAATAGAATAAAACCCTTTAGAAAACTCAGGGAAAAACAACTTTTTTTACAAGTAAATTGACTTCCCTTAAAGGGTTAGTTCACCCAAAAAGAAAAATGTTCTCATCATTTATTCAACCTCATGCCATACCAGATGTGTATGACTTTCTTTCATCCGCTGAACACAAATTAAGATTTTTAGAAAAATATCTCAGCCCTGTAGGTCAATATAATGCAAGTGAATGGGTTACAATATTCTAAATCTCCAAAATCCACACAAGGGCAGCATAAAAGTACTCCAGATTAATGGTGGTTAAATCCATATCTTCTGAAGCGATATGATGGGAGTGGGTGAGAAACAGATCAATATTGAGGTCCTTCTTCCTTCACTTTCTCCTTCTGTTTTTGGTGATTTGCATTATTTGTGCATATTGCCCCCTACTGGGCAGGGAGGAGAATTTATAAAAAATGACAAATATTGCTCCGTTTCACACCCATCATATCGTGTCTGAACACATGGATTTAACCACTGGAGTCGTATGGACTACTTTTACACTCCCTTTAAGTGGATTTTGGATCTTCACAATTTGGCAGCCATTCACTTGCAGAGCTGAAATATTCTTCTAAAAAGATTAATTTGTGTTCAGCATAAGACAGAAAGTCATACACATCTGGGATGTCAGGAGGGTGAGTAAATCATGATAAAACAATTTGGGTGAACCATCTCTTTAATTCTGCATGTCAAGTAAATTGCTTCAGGCTGTTAGTGGAGCATACAAATAAAACAAAACATTACAATAGGAAAGAAACCAAAGGCAGTGTACATACAGATCTAGAAAAATACTTTATTTTAGTTTCACTTGTATACATTGATCAATGTACTGATTGATGAATTGATGTTGCTGCCTGAATACAACATGAAAATCAAATCAGAAATACACTGGTCCATATAAAACAAAGCAGAGGTATAAGTGAAAATGAATAACTCCCAACATTTGGCATTTCTAGAAACTTGCCTTATAAATTGATGACGTAATGTTTTCACTAAAACTAGTAGTTGCTAAGTTAGAGTTTCAAATCCATCTCCAACCATCAAACTCCACTACAAAATATCACAAGCTTAAAGGCTCATCCAACTCTTAAAACTCAGCTCAAGAAAGGTTTTTTACATTATTTATCTCACTCTAAAGGAAATTTAATTTCACCTTCAGATATTCTCGATACAAACCAGCTCCAAAGTGCATTTGCCGACACAACTGATTTTTCATGCTGACTGCCCCTGCCTTCTTCGATCTTTATTAATTTATTTTCTGTTTTTATCCTCCTGCACTCCCTATTGCTAGACAATTGAATATTTCTTTCACAAGCGCTCCTTTATGAGCACAATAGTTACTTCATGGTTCTAAAATAGCATACCAGCTACACTCCGCACAGATCCATTTCACAGAATCACCATCTAAACACAAAAAGATTATTTGATACTTCTTTTTACTATGATAAACTGTATTATACCATTTGCAAATCTGATATGTCAACAGTTCTCATAAGATAGTAGGCTATTTATCATACATTGCAGGGTGGGAGTGGGGGGTGCAAGATATTTACAGCATTGAATCTTTCCATTCTCTTTCTGTTGTTAGCTCAACATTTTCAGAGCAATTTTGGAACTTTGTTTTGCGGCACTTCTCATGTTATTGCTGTTCAACTAAGATGAATTGCTTTTCTTGTGGTTATCCTCATTTTTAAGTTGCTTTGGATAAATGCAAATGTATGGTGGTGTGTAGAGTACTGTCACTGCCAATGGTTTACAACCCTACAACTTCATTGGACATATCCTGTATTAAATTGTTAAAAAACGGTAAATGGTCTGCGCATATATATATATATATATATGGTCAGGTCCATAAATATTGGGACATCGACACAATTCTAATCTTTTTGGCTCTATACACCACCACAATGGATTTGAAATGAAACAAACAAGATGTGCTTTAACTGCAGACTTTCAGCTTTAATTTGAGGGTATTTACATCCAAATCAGGTGAACGGTGTAGGAATTACAACAGTTTGTATATGTGCCTCCCACTTTTTAAGGGACCAAAAGTAACGGGACAGATTAACAATCATAAATCAAACTTTCACTTTTTAATACTTGGTTGAAAATCTTTTGCAGTCAATTACAGCCTGAAGTCTGGAACGCTTAGACATCACCAGACGCTGGGTTTCATCCCTGGTGATGCTCTGCCAGGCCTCTACTGCAACTGTCTTCAGTTCCTGCTTGTTCTTGGGGCATTTCCCTTCAGTTTTGTCTTCAGCAAGTGAAATGTATGCTCAATCGGATTCAGGTCAGGTGATTGACTTGGCCATTGCATAACATTCCACTTCTTTCCCTTAAACTCTTTGGTTGCTTTCGCAGTATGCTTCAGGTCATTGTCCATCTGTACGGTGAAGCGCCGTCCAATGAGTTCTGAAGCATTTGGCGGAATAGGAGCAGATAATATTGCCCGAAACACTTCAGAATTCATCCTGCTGCTTTTGTCAGCAGTCACATCATCAATAAATACAAGAGAACCAGTTCCATTGGCAGCCATACATGCCCACGCCATGACACTACCACCACCATGCTTCACTGATGAGGTGGTATGCTTTGGATCATGAGCAGTTCCTTTCCTTCTCCATACTCTTCTCTTTCCATCTGGAGAGTGTTCTTGATCTGGCAAACTGTTGTGAAGGGTGTTTTCTTCACCGGGGAAAGAATTCTTCGGTCATCCACCACAGTTGTTTTCCGTGGTCTTCCGGGTCTTTTGGTGTTGCTGAGCTCACCGGTGCGTTCTTTCTTTTTAAGAATGTTCCAAACAGTTGATTTGGCCACACCTAATGTTTTTGCTATCTCTCTGATGGGTTTGTTTTGATTTTTCAGCCTAATGATGGCTTGCTTCACTGATAGTGACAGCTCTTTGGATCTCATATTGAGAGTTGACAGCAACAGATTCCAAATGCAAATAGCACACTTGAAATGAACTCTGAACCTTTTATCTGCTCCTTGTAAATGGGATAATGAGGGAATAACACACACCTGGCCATGGAACAGCTGAGCAGCCAATTGTCCCATTACTTTTGGTCCCTTAAAAAGTGGGAGGCACATATACAAACTGTTGTAATTCCTACACCGTTCACCTGATTTGGATGTAAATACCCTCAAATTAAAGCTGAAAGTCTGCAGTTAAAGCACATCTTGTTTGTTTCATTTCAAATCCATTTTGGTGGTGTATAGAGCCAAAAAGATTAGAATTGTGTCGATGTTCCAATATTTATGGACCTGACTGTATGTGTATAAGCGCCTTTTTAACATTAGCAGTATTCAAAGTGCTTAACGCTGTGTCTCATTCACCCATTCACACAACTTGGGGTTCAGTGTCTTGCCCAAGGACACTTCGGCATGTGGAGTCCTGTGGGCTGGGAATCAAACCACCAACCCTGCGATTAGTGGACAACCCACTCTACCACCTGAGCCACAGCCATCCCTTATAGTTAAGTAAATACATACTTAACTATAGGCCTAATGATGTTCAACAACCTACATGCACTGTTGCCTAGAATGTCAGGTCACACTCATGAAAAAATTATTGTATGTATATACACATTACAAATCACTGATGTGCAATCAAAATTATTTGAATGTAATCATAAATTCACCTTATTCTAACGATAAAGCATCTCTGTTGTAGCACAGGATCGTTTAACATATTTTGCATTCAGCTCGCAACACTAATTGAGCAAAAACATCTATCACATCAAACAGAGATGGACTGTGACAATGCAGAACTTAATATACAACCAGTTTTTTACTTTCCCAGCTGTGCTCCATCCTATTCCTAGATACTTTGGAGTTTAGCTTGAACTCCAATCAAATACACCTGGACCAACTAATTGAAGTGTTTTGTGTTTACTTGACCGAGTTCAGAATGGCATACCGTGTTACCCTTACTGCCATATATAGTAGTAGACATTGCAGTAATAGTAAGAGTAGTATGGTAGAATGACATTGAATATTACAGGCATGTGTTTTAGGACAGGGCTGGCACTAAACTCAGCATACAAAGTGCATGCCTGCATGAGATTAATCTAATTGAATTATTTTAATCTATTAACAGCCCTACTAATTTATAATTAAACTAACACATTTATCCTTTTATACTTGGTTAACAGACTAACACGCCTGTTACAGGTCCAGTGCCCATGGAGTTACATAGGGTTGTGTTTTATGGTCATAGTTAATGGAATGTTATCATAATATACAACGTATCTCTGGCTGCATAAAGCAAACGCTTGCATGTGCCAATTCATTGTCAAAAGACAAGGCTAACATAACTCCTGAATGCATGAATAACAGTTGCTGATTTTCATTCAAACAGGTGTAAATGCTGGACACATTAGGGCCTTGATCATAGCATCATGTACAGAGATGCTCTACCTGCAACTGAAGGTGTGCATCTATACACGCTGTTGACAATACACCTATATGTACATGCTCCTCGCGCCATGGGTGGCGTGTGAGGTCCGGATAAACCCCTTGCATGTCTGCCCCATAGACTGGCATGATATTTGTGAATACGAGCAGAGTCCAAAAGAGCCTTACCTTTCTCCGCTCTCCACTCCTTTTTCTTTTTGCTCATGGTGCCGTGGTGTGAGGGCTTCTGGTAACTGGGTTTTGAGTTAAACAACCCCAGGCTCACAGTGATATGCGTCCTGGAAGTCAAGAGAAAGTGAAAGCGCTCCGATAACGTAGCGCCTCACCTGAGAAACTGTCAAATGAGTAGACTATGCACTGACGCAACCGTACATGATGGTAACCGTGGAGACTGTGTGGGAAATGACGCGCGGTGATTGGTCGGCTTGTACGAGGAAGAGGTGTTTTGATTGGACTGTGTGATGCGGCCCACAGAGAAGATGCGCACACGCTTGGCGTGCGGTAGGTTGAGCGTCAGAGCGTTGAAAGGTTGGGGGGAGGGAACACGTACTGGAGCACATATGTGCTGCACTTGTTCCCTGACTTTAGCTTTATTGGTCCAATATTTTCTCCGTGTCTCAAACATATTTAATTTATTATAATGTGATCTAGTTTTCTGTCTCTCTGTCTGTCTTTGAATCCTTTATTCGGTCGATCATTTTCATCTGACGTTAAATATATCTGTCTGTCTGTCTGTGTGTCTGTCTGTCTGTCTATACAGTAAATTTTGTTTGTGTGATCGTCAAACCTCTGTCTTCCTGTCTGTCTGTGTTTGAATTCTATATTCGTTCTATCATTTTCATTCTACAGTATTTCTGTCAGTTTGTCTTTAAATGTATCTATCTGTATGTCTGTCTGTCGTTAAATCTGTCTGTCTGTCTTTACAGTAAATTGTTTGTTCGTTTACTGTAATCTTTTGTTCGTATGATCGTCAAACCTCTGTCTTTCTGTCTGTCTGTTTGAATCCTTTATTTCGTTCTATCATTTTCATTCTTCATTATATCTGTCTGTGTGTGTCCGTCTGTCTATAGAGTAAATTGTTAGTTTACTGTAATCTTTTGTTCAACGATCGTCAAATATATGTCTGTCTGTCTTTGAATCCTTTAATCATTGGATCATTTTTATTTTCTATCTGTCTGTCTGTCTGTCTGTCTGTCTGTCTGTCTGTCTGCCGTTAAATCTATCTCTGTCTGTCTATACAGTAAATTGTCAGTTTGATTGTTCATTATATTGTTAGTTTGTTAGTTTATTGTAATATTTTGTTGGTACGATCGTCAAGTCTACTGTTCGTTTGGTGATTCTATCTGACTGTCTGTCTGACTATGAATCCTTTATTTGTTCTATCATTTTTATTCTATATCTGTCTGTCTGTCGTAAAATCTATTTGTCTGTCTGACTGTCTGTAAATTGTTTGTTTGTTAATTATATAATTTGTTTGTTAGTAGCTATCAGTGTTGTACAGTCTATCGTTCTATAATTCTCCATCTGTCTGTCTGTCTGACTCTGTCTTTGGGTTTTTTAATCTATTCGTTTAATCATATGTCTATCTGTCGTTAAATATCTACAGGTGAAACTCGAAAAATTAGAATATCGTGCAAAAGTTCATTCATTTCAGTAATTCAACTTAAAAGGTGAAACTAATATATTATATAGACTCATTACAAGCAAAGTAAGATATTTCAAGACTTTATTTGATATAATTTTGATGATTATGGCTTACAGCTTATGAAAACCCCAAATTCAGAATCTCAGAAAATTAGAATATTGTGAAAAGGTTCAGTATTGTAGGCTCAAAGTGTCACACTCTAATCAGCTAATTAATCCTAAACACCTGCAAAGGGTTCCTGAGCCTTTAAATGGTCTCTCAGTCTGGTTCAGTTGAATTCACAATCATGGGGAAGACTGCTGACCTGACAGTTGTGCAGAAAACCATCATTGACACCCTCCACAAGGAGGGAAAGCCTCAAAAGGTAATTGCAAAAGAAGTTGGATGTTCTCAAAGTGCTGTATCAAAGCACATTAATAGAAAGTTAAATGGAATGGAAAAGTGTGGAAGAAAAAGGTGCACAAGCAGCAGGGATGACCGTAGCCTGGAGAGGATTGTCAGGAAAAGGCCATTCATATGTGTGGGGGAACCAGTTTTTGAAGTGGTTATTTCGAATAAACATTCTTAACATTTTACTTAAAAAACTAACTTGTCTCAAGATTATTTGCATGAGTTGGCATTTTTTGCCCTATGGCTATTGCTCCCATTTGTTTATTGTATCATTATAACATGGGCCTTTTAGCCCATGTGTGGCATAAGAAACACCCTCAACACCTTTTTTTTTCAACGTTTTTAGTTAAAAACAGAATTATTATTTCTTTAAATATGCCATTTATTTATTTATGCCATTGATACGCTGCTACCAGTAAAAATCCTCAAAGGGGGACTTAAGCCCTGTTGTATCCTACCTTATTATGTAATAATGAATGTCTGTAATCATACAAACTGTATATTAATCTTTATTTAATAATAAAAAAAAATAAGTATCCTAACGTAGTGGTTCTCAACGAGGGGGCCGGGACCCACTAGGGGGCATCAGCACACTTCCAATGGGGCTCAAAAAGGTTGAGAACCACTGTCTAACGAGATTGTATGTAAATTAACTGTAGAGGGCGTCATTGGGTTGCTTTGCGTAAAATCCAAAAAATGAAACGTAAAAAAATCTAATTAAATTAATAAAAGAGTATTTTTCAAATTTTATCAATATAAGTAAAATATATTTTTTTGTCTAGTTCTTTAATCTAAACATTTCAAAAGTAAAATTAATAATAAATCAGTACGCGATAGGGACTTTTATAATGTTTTCTGTATTTCCGGTTCCTGTGTTTTCCATGATGTAATACCGGTGGGTAAATTCAAACTGTAAAAATGGAAGAGGGGTCGAGGAGGGGAGAGTCTGAGAGTGTAAACATGACTGTCATCAAATACAGCAACACCGCCGAAAGTTCCAACAACATCTGCAATAACAGGCTTAATCAGAGCAATCAACGCACAACTCAGGAGGAAGAGTTAAACGTTCCATCAGATGGTGAGACGGGCAGGAACATTTCGTGCCATGTCGATGATCCCGAGTCTTTCCATGAGTCTAAGATGGAAAACGTGTACCTGCTGGATAACACTAGTAAGATGGAGTCTTTTAACACTTCAGATGATAAAGAAAATAGGAATCGCCCTACAGATTCAAGAATAGGACATCAATGTGATGATCATGATCTAGGTAGGTAGCCCTCCTGCCAAATGGTTCGATTTCCTGTATATGCCAACCTTCTAAACTAAATGTAATGGTTTAACACCAGCCATCTGAATCTCAATTCATAGTATGTCTGTCTAAACCAGTGAATCTCTGAAATGTTGATTTTGCATGTATTGAAAAATGGCATGTAAATGGCTTGTATTTTATATTTCAAGGTTGCCAGCGGGCAGACACTTTGGCCAGTGTTTCTGGCACACAGCAGATGGATTGTGATTCCAGTGCTGTGTCTGCACACCATATTGACGATGAGGAAATATTCAGGAGAGCAAGAGAGGAGGGACAAGTGACTGTTGTCTTCCTAGGGCAGATCGCACAGGATGGTTGCTGTAGATTTGTTTGTGAGCTTTTTAAGTGTGTCCTTTATCAGCGGCAACAGCTGCCCATGACGTATGACCAAATGGTGTTCCTTCAAAAACAACAGCATAATGCCACACAGGTACAACTGAAGGCCTCGAGTGTGTTCACAAAGAGCAGACTAGATTTCACGGTTGTCCCAAGCATCATTTTGTGAAATAAGATCCAATTTATCGTATAGTTAACAGAAAACTGGAAATTCTGTTATTGTTTTCCCTCATGTTGTTCCAACCAGACTGATATTTCAGGTCGAGTTCCTAACAAGCAGCCATCATATGGCTTCAAAAGACATAACAAATATTGATGTGCTATATCCCCCATTGACCCAACCATTGATATTTATGTATTTTCTTTTTTCCTCTTAAGTGAACCTTAGAGTAGTTCTACCAAAAATGAAATTTCTCTCATCATTTACTCAACCTCATGCCATCACAGATCATGTATGACTTACTTTCTTGTGCTGAACACAAAGTTTTTTTAGAAAAATATTTCCACTCTGTAGGTCCAAACAACGCAAGTGAATGGTGACCAAAATGTTGAAGCTCCAAAAAGCACATAGAGGCAGTATAAAAGGAATGCATATGACTCCGGTGGTTGAATCCATGTCTTCTGAAGCAATACAATCAGATTTGGATGAGAGCATACCAAAATATAACTCCCTTTTCACTATAAATCTTGACATCAGCAGTCTCCTTGACAATCATCATTTCAAGCTTGTTTACACTTCTTAGTGCTCCGCGCATGCATGAAGCTCTAGGAAGTGTAATCGAGCTTGAAATTATGATCATTCCTAGAGACTGCAATGGCAAGATGTGCAGTAAAAAAAAAGTGTTACATTTTGGTCTGTTTGCACCAAAACCTGATTAGATTGCTTCAGAAGACATTGATTAAACCACTGGAGTCTTATGGATTACCCTTCTCCTGCCTTTATGTGCTTTTTGGAGCTTCAGCATTTTGGTCACCATTCACTTGCAATGAAATGACCTACAGAACTGAGATATTCTCCGAAAAATCTTCATTTGTTTTCAGCAGAAGAAAGTCATACACATCTGGGATGGCATGAGGTTTAGGATTGGGTGAATTATTTCTCGAAGCATATTTTGTTTTGGGGTGACTTTGGTGTGAGCAAGCTGTGACATTCAATATGCAATTTATAATTAACCAAAACTGTTATTGTGGTACAGTTCAGAGTGACCAATACAGTTATGTGTAGTTTTTTACTGTTTTAATAAAATGGGTACATTGCAATTCTGCAACGCTGTGTCTCTATTAAGGAAGATGTCACAATCATGAGGGTATAGAATTTTCATTTTTAGGGGAACTATTCTTTAAACAATACACTTATATTTGCTTATTGTTTGATCTTTTATTTTGTACTGATATCATTTGTATTTGGTATGACTTTGTTTCCTTTCAGACAGAGGACATGGTGAACTGTCGGCCTGTGAAGACATCAGGGGGCTTGGATTGGCGTCGGTGCCAACGGACATTGCAGGAGCTGGACGAGGTGCTGGCCCACCTGGAGAAACTGTTCTCTCTTAGCCATGTTCCTCGTGTGCTCTTCATGCTGGGGGGCTCTACCCTCCTCCCCAACGAACTGTACGAGGTCAACTTGGAAGCAGTGGCTGTTGGTGCCGGAGAAAACAGTTTAAGGACGTCATCTTGTCTAAGGCAGCTTTTCCGCACACTATTTGTGGCCGACCTGCTGTCGGACGCAAAGTCTGTTCGTCTCATGAGCACCACAGTCATGGCTCTGGGTCACCGGGATTGTGGCGTGACTGGGTTTAAGCCCAAAGTAGATTTTAGGGTTCCTACAAAAGTGAAAAACCATGTCATCTCCATAGCCAGTGATATGTCCCTCACTGGAGAGGTACACAAATGTAACCGAGACCTGGAGGACTATATATGGTTTCAGGCCCCTGTCACTGTCAAAGGTTTCTGTAAATAATAGGTTGAACAGAAAATCGAAGAGGGGGAATAAAGAGTGACAGATTTCAGGGATAATTCTCTTTATTATTATTTAACAATAATAATAAGAACATTTTGTTATTATTTTGCTTAATTTCAGAATTCTGTGTGAATTTTTAAGTTCATATGATTATTTATGCAAAGTGTACATTTACAAAATCATCAGATCCATCTTTAACCAGCTTTATTTTACAGTGTAAAGAGTACAGAATAGGGTGTTCCTTTTCTAATATTAAACAATCTGGGACTGGGTTACAGGTTAACTTCAAGTAGGAGTGACCCTTGACCTGGAATGTTGACGATAATACTGCTCTTTTACCATTTGCTCCATAATGAAACTCAAGTCATTATGAATTAAACCCATCCGCTGAATAGGAGCTTCTGTAAACTGATGAATGTACGTGATAGTTTTTATCCATTGAAAACCTAATTGTGTTTTTACAGTATTTAAGTCTATCAGTATATAAAGAAAATGAATACAATTTAGGTTTTCACTTTCCAATTGGTGCTACATCTGTGTACTGTTTCAAGATTTTGTTTGTAATATTTTCAATCCAAAAAGAACAATACATTTTTTTTCAGTGTTCATTAAATCATAAAAAAGTGGTACAAAATGATGACTGTAGCATGGATATTCTAATGATCAATGTACCATGAAACCTTTTTCTTATAAACTGAAGATGTTAGTTTCTAAAACTTAACAAATATGTACTTAAGAGTCCTTCTAGTTAAACTCTCTTACACATTTCTACACGCTAATTACTTGAAACAGTATTTCAACAGAAATTATCAAAGCAAAATCATTTTTGGGAGGTTTGAGAGCTTATTTGCGCCTTTTACTCTCCACCTTCTCCACAAACTGCATGATGTCTTGAGCCAGAAGCTGAGGTTCCTCAAAAGCAGCAAAATGTCCACCTCGTGCCATGTAGGTGTAAGAACGGACATCTCTAAACCGCGCTCCGGTCCAAGACCTGGGACAGTGGGCTAGCTCATGAGGAAAGGCAGCCAGACCAGTGGGCACAAACACCTTTGTCCTTTAAGAGTACGGAGACAACAAAAGTCAGTACTAAAAATCGAATCTGTTTTGAAAAGGCTACAAAGAATGAACTACTAATGTTGTTAGAATTTTCCTGGTTTTGATTTTAAAAGTTTACACCATTCAAATGTGCATTATATATACAGTATATTTCAATTTTAAACATGAAAATAAAATTTTGCTGATAGATAGATGACATCACCTATCTATCGACAGGTGAAAAAGGCGAACATATTAACTCTAAAGAGTTGAAATGAACATGTCAATCGCTAAATGATTAAAGAATTCTTATTGTGTTTTGACTCACAAACTGTCCACTCTTTTCTTGAGATTATTCTTCAGGTTCTCTTTGTAGAAACGCATTGAGGGAATGATGGAACATGTAGTCCAGTAGATCATGACATTTGTAAGAAGATCATCTAGACTGAACTTTCTGTGATGGAACAAAAGACAAACCACTTAATTATAGTTGAAAAACACCATAGTTTTCAGGTTTTGCTGTGTTTTGAGCACTAATTGAGTAATAAACAGATGAACAGAGATTATTTTATTCATCTCCAAGAGAAATAGTTAAGTATGTAAATTTTTATATTTACAGCAGGCATGCAGATATAAATATATTTTTAGATTAATCTCTCTACTTCTCTAAACCTCCATCCTCCAAATCTCTATTTCCCAAGTCTGTCCAAGAGGAGAATTTTTCCAGGATATAGGCAGCTAATCCCACTGGAGAGTCATTTAGTCCACATCCTGCAGAGGCAGAAAAGGGGCAAAAACATTTTTATTTATCACAAATTGTATGGTAAATCAACAGAATGTATTGTTACATTTGCTATGCTCTGAAACATAATCCTTAATCTGAAATACATTGAAAATGCAAACACTGGCTTTTTAAATTCTGTTTATTTACTATAGGTTTTTTAATTGGGTTAACATAAGAAAATAATATATTACAGGTTATACTGTACATATAATGTGATTTCCGCATTACCTGCTGTGTCTGGTTTAGTGGCTTGAATGTGTAAATAGCCAGTTTCTCTAAGACTTTCATATATACTCTTCTCCATATAAGGATAGAGACGTTTGACATCTTCCTTTGAGAAGCCCACCAGAAATGGCAGGTAACGACCAACCAGTAAGGAGAGGAGTTGCCCAAAGTCATTTGTAGCAAACAACATGTTCAGGTGAAGACCAAGAACACACCTTGTTTATGAGAGGAATAAAACAAACCTTTTTTATTGACAATAAACAACATTTTTAAAAAATCTATTTATCTGCATTAAGGGAAGTTACATGGAAAAGAGGACACAAAGGAGGATCTAGTGAAAAACAATTACAAATGGAAAAGGACAGTAATAAGAATCTTACTCTGGCTTCATCTGGGCCATGTTGCTGGTAATGAGTGATCCCCAGTCTCCCCCTTGCACATAATACTGAGTGAACCCCAATCTTTCCATGAGCTTATGGAAGATCCTGGCAGCATCCAAAGAGTTAAAACCTTCAAGTTCAATAATAGAAATAACAGCAGTTTTACTCTCCAGTTTCCATTTGAAAGATCATCTAGTGAAAATTGTTTAAAGATATTGAGATGATAGATTATCTCTATGCATTCATGCTGTTTGTTCTCTGTGAAAAGTTATCTACTGTAGGTTTTTATAGAATCTCTTGTAGAATTGCGCCATAAGTTATTTTACAGTATCACATCACCTATTTTATGTGGTGCTTCAGAGTAGCCATAGCCTGGAATGGAGGGACAGATGACCTCAAAGACCACATTTGAACTGGTCTCAGTGAGCAAGGGCAGGATCTTGTAAAACTCATAGAAGGAACCAGGCCAGCCATGAACCATCATGAGAGGGACAACTCTCTGTCCAGGTGTCTGAACAGGCCTCACGTGAATGAAATGCACATCAATTCCTGAGAGGAAGCGATACAGACACTAAAGGTCAGAATATTAAAGTAACAAATTTCCAAACTGGTATCATCTATTATTAGCATTTTTTTTTAAATATTTGTATAATTTATCATTCTATTTGTTAACATTAGTTAATGCATTATGTATCATGAACTAACAATAAATAATGACTTTTTACAGCATTTAAAAATGTTGTTAATTGATCAAAATTGTTCATTGTTTGTTCATGTTAGCTCATAATGCATCAACTAATGTAAACATATACAACTTTTAATGTAAAAATATATGAAAGTGCATGTCATAATTAACCAAGTTAATTGTTATAGTTTATTGTTAGTTCATGTTAACTACTGTCTCAATTAATTTTAATAAATATAACTTTATTGTTTTCCATAAGAATATTTTTCAGCTATCAGTATCAGGCAATATTACTAAATCGGTGTATCCCTAGTGTACTGTACATACTGTTTAAAAACAATGAACCATCTATAACAGCTTGCAATATGCTTACATTTGTGAATGCAGGATGATAAAGCTATATACAAATTGCATGCTTTATTATATTATGTTTTATCTGGTGGGGAAAGCTATCTAAGGTTAGGCACTTACCCTCAATCTTGGTTTTGAAGTGAGGGTATTGGTTGATCACCTTGACCTGTTTCTCCCAGTCAAACTTGTGTCTCCAATAAAAGGCCACCCTTTTAAGATAGGGTGAGTTAAAGCCATAATGAAAGCGGCTGTCCTCCAGTGAGTCTGTGTAACGTGTTTGGTCAATGCGTCTATGCAGATCCTAAAGAAAAAGGGCAGTTACTGATGTATATTTACAGTATATAGTGTGCAAGTGAATGCATATTTAACACACATATGTTTTAAGAGTAGAGTTATCTTGTTGATGTATTGGTTGAGATATAGTTGAGATGTATGTGGAAAACCTAAATGTAATTCAAAATTGGGTTTATGTGTACATCCATCCAAATAAAATTTCTTCACCTCTATTTCTTCCACTGAGGTCTCCACGACAAATTTGTGAATGGATTTGTCCTCTGTTATTGACTTCTCCCCAGCTCCCCACCAGCCATCCCCAATTGGTATCTTTTTGGGGCTTTTCCTCCATGCCAAGTAGCACAAAAGACCCCCGATTCCAGCAGAAGAGAGTGCCAAGAGCTGTAGTTTACCCTGATCAAGGTTTCTAAGGGTGTCTCTAAAAGTGAAGAAAATTTACAATAATGTTTACATGCTGCATTTTAGCTCATCAGCATAATCATTCAAAGTGCTTTGAATACTCCAACCATCAGCAGCACAACATAAAGCATGAGTTATTCCCCCAATAACAAAACAGGAAACCAACATTATGAATGAATCTACAGTACATAGTTTTCAAGAGTAGGGGTACCACACAAATACTTAACAGTACCAAGGCTGGCTTAACCATTTGGGCAATTGGGCACATGCCCAGGGGAACCACGTCCAGGGGGGCACCACACGACGGGATTTTAAACTGTCTCATGTCCATTTTTATTTAAATGGTTATTAAAGTTTCTAATTATCATGAAAAAAATATTTTCTCCCCAATTAGGAATGCCCAATTCCCAATGAGCTGTAAGCACTCATGGTGGCGTAGTGTTGCCTAAATCCGGGTGGCGGAGGACACCTCCGTGTCTGAGGCTGTCAATATGCACATTTTATCTCATCCATCCATCCATCCATCCATCCATCCATCCATCTATCTATCTATCCATCCATCCATCTATCCATCCATCCATTCATCCATCCATCCATCCATCCATCCATCCATCCCACTGGCAACTGACTCTCTACCAATTCATTATTTGTATTACTTATCTAATCTTTCTGACTAAATTAAAGCTAAATAAAAAGTTTAGAAGGAGCATTTCCTACCATATTTCTTGTGCTGCTTACCACCTTGCATTTTTTTATTTTTTTCCAGTGATTTCGCATCCTACCTAGCATGTACCAAAATAAGTCAAATTTAGGAAGAAAAATCAATAATAACAAAAGCAAATTTTACTTTCATGGTTAGGAATAATAATCTATTCACAAATAGGAGTAAGAAAGCCCACACAAATATATGATACATTGCGAATGTGCCAGAAATAAGACATATATATAAGAACAAGTAAGGAAATACTCATAGAGTTACTGCAGTAGTGATTCAGTTGTAGGCAGTTGACCATAATTACGAGGATTAATTTGGTGCAGTTCATGCATGCAATGAAGTCAAATTTGACCACAGGCTTCAACCGAGACCGCTTTAACCCCACCCTAAAATGTATGAGACTGCGTTAGCATTTTTGAAGTCTACAGTTTAGTTCTCTGCAGTATTACTCACCTGATACTTTCAAATGTCTGCATAATAGTGTCCTCAAAACGCATATTGAACGTACAATGGAATGTGTCTTTTCACGAGAAATCTGTGTTGAACTTCGTTTTTAAATAGTCGTTTTTTTGTGAAACGTTTCAAAGTCCAGTGAAGGAGGAGTTAGCAGGGAAACATGGGGTAACAGACTTTGACACAAACCTAAGTGGACCCTTACAGAAAATAACAGCATTACAATGAAGTACAACTGCAGTATCACTATAGTACAGTGAAGTAGTACTGTGGATTTACATTATGATGAAATATAAATGCAATATAACTGCAGTTATTAATTTTCATATACTAAACTGCACTGAACTTGAACCACATTGTGCTATGCTGTGCTGTATTTTATATTGTTATGGAAATGAGAGTTTATCATGCTATTATGACAATGGATGAGATTAAGATCACGAGTGATTTTGTTAAATTTGCAAGTATACATAGTTGAATTCAAACAGAAATGTTACTTGTCACATTACAAATTACAATTAAGAGATCATATATGTGGCCCTCTATGTACACATATACATATTAAAACATCTTCAAACAGGGTAATGCAGTTAGTACAAGTAATACATTTACACTATATATACAGATATAGGCCTATTTAGCCCTCCTTACACATTGCATTAAGTTTGTCACACTAATTCTGATTCTGTATTTGTTCATCACGTTCATAAGTATTTTGTAAGGGCAAAACGATAAATCTGTCTGGCCTTTTTTTCCATTTCTATACATTTGTTTGTCACCTTAACAGTATGACGGCAAATCAATGGCAATAATCCGCATGCGCGATAGATTAAAGAAACCCGAGTAAAAAGGAAGAACTCGCGCGCATTATTGACACTTGCGCACAGTAGTTCATTTCTTTGAGGGAGATGAAAACTGGGAAAAATCTGAAGTATTCCATCACAGATTTTCAGAATGACAATTTCAGGTATGTTTATAATACTATCCTATTTTACTTAAAGTTTCTTCAATCTAACCCTATCTTTGCCAATGTAATTACTGCGCTGTGTTACATCAGATTAACTGGTGAAATAATAGCTGTGAGCATTACACAGGATGGCCCTCCACCCAACTTCTTCCTGGAGTGCAATTACAACTTCATATCTTCTGGGGAGATTAAAAATGATCAACTGTCAAAGGCTATTGTAACAGACCCAGACCTGCTAGACCTTATTGATAAGGTTATCTATTTCTATTTTTGTCTATACCCTCTTTATTACCTTATTTATAGTTTAACTTCTTACTTGTTTTAATACTTTTTATGGCTTTACTTAAACTGAATCTGGAAATGGGTTAGTTCTAGCTAATTCAGTGTTATATATTTTGGTGATGGGCAAACCATGGGCTTTTACCATGAAGCTAGTTTAACAAATTTTAGGATTACAGGATTGGTTTTGAGTTGACAAAGCTAGTTTCTTTTCAGGCTTCATTGGTACCATGACCCTGATCATCAACAATCAATCTGTCAACCCAGGCTTTGATCCTTAGTTCATGAATGGAGTTTGTGCAACTGTAAAATACCTTTTTAAGAGTGCCTTTGTCAATTAGCTTTTGCTTTTAGAGCAACCCATGACTGCAATGGACTTCCATCTGATTTGAAAGATCTAACAAGTTATGGTGTTTTTCTAAATGAATGTCTGTTAAGACTTTAAGAAAAGTCTGTTATTGTTTGAAAAATGTGTGTTCCTGGCAAATAAAATAAAAAAAACTCAAACATGTAAGCTTGATAATTTTTAAAGGTTTATTCTTCTGAAGGTTATTTTTATTACATGTAATATGAATATATACATATACTATTAAACTAAAATTGTAATATTAATCATCAAAATATAATGCTGTTGTTTGTTCTGGCTTTACTCATCTATGCAGTGTAATTGTCCTACATTCCTCTGTCCAAATTCTCCCAATGCTGCAGCAGATGTGCAAAGGATTGTAACTCTATTGATTGAACCTGTAAAAAGAAGGAACTTCAATAGATTGCCCTTTGAAGGTATCTGTGTTCTGTCTTTTCTGCGCACTGAAATAAAGCAATTATTGTTAATTTACAATTTACAAATTCCGTTATACTTCTTTTCATAGGTCAAAGGGTTCAGCATTGATATCCGATCTCTGTTTTAGGATAGCAATGCTCCAGAAACAGCTATTTAGTTATTTGTAAACTATTTACAATCTTTACTACAGATTTAGCTGATTTAAATTTCTGCCTGTATGCACGTGGGACAGAGCGATATGCATCTTTTGTTGTTGTGTAGCAGTACTCCAGTATATTTCATTCTCTGGTGGGGCATGTAATGTGCTGTTTGTATTTGGACAGTTCACATGTGAGATTTGGTTGTTATAATCTCCAACAAGAAGAATAAGTGAGTCCGAGTGTTGTTGCTCCGGAATGAGTAATATAAACACTCATAAGAATACACAAGGAAAACTCCTGCGGTAAGTAGAAAGGTTTACAGTTAAATTAATTTAAATTCATTGACAAAAAAACACTTTCCACCACCTCTTGTTTACCCGTTAACTCCGTGGCGCAATCCGCTCTGAACAGCTGAATGCCCGGCAATATTCAGCAGCTTGTCTCTGGTAAAACTGGTCAGAAATAAATGACTTTACACAGGACAAACAAACAAAAACAACACAATTCACAGAATGCCCACCTCTTCAGACACTATTACAACACTGCGTTTAAGGGTTAATTTGTCTACTAACAATGTGTAACAGTTTATGTACATGCATCAATGGAGATTTGTCATTTTTTGGGACAATAGTACTTTTTGAAAATTGATAGAAATCATTTTCACATGATAAATATTGAAATGTTTTATGTCTATTTCACTCTTTGTTTATAATAGTCTTACACATGTAAAAAAAATAATGGATTGTCATAGTTTAATATTGAAAGTCTGGGTCTGAATCTAGGCTAAAACAATACAATCTATACATAAAAGGCATTTGAAAAGTATCTGACATAAATTATGAAGGCATGGTAAAATATTTTTTGTCAGTTTTTTTGTCAATGTGACAAAAAGAAGTCAAGAAGTTGAAGAAACACCTGGGTATAGTTTTTCTGTTTTTGGTTCTTATATTTGTTCAAAACAATTCCTCCCTTAAGAATGTCAGAATCATTCTTTAAAGACAGTGAGATAGACAAAGATAAAGTGCATCTTGTTACAATTGTTAATATTAATGCCATTTCCCATTTCAAATAATAGTCTGTCTCTAAACCAAATTTCTAATTTCACTTTATAAATTCAAACAAAAGTTGAATGGTTTGTACAAATATGAAGTTTAAAAGGCTATTAGAGTGTGTTATGCAAGTAAATATGACATTGTTACATAAGTGGCACCCTTTTCCTCTTTGGATTAGCCTATTTTGTTTTACCCTGGCAACTGTTTATTGTTTTCTATATTTATTTATTAACATTTGAATTAATAGTTTTCTTTGTATTGATTGTTCTTGTATGAAGCCATTAATAAATAGACAATGTCAAAATAAAGGAGCTCGAAAGCATGTACCCTGCCTACAATTGCGATTAGTGGAGCGGCTAGACACCGCCCCTTTTGCTTCGCTGTTGCGAATGACGTATTGTTTATATAATCACAGTTTTGTTTTCTCTTCACCGTCTCGGTCCATCAAAAGAACAAGAAGGGAATCAAACAGTTTGGAGTAATTTAATACAAAAATAAATTCGACATGTCTCTTAAGATGATTGTCCCGGTGTTTGCGGTGATCTTGGCCGTGGCGAGCGGCGGTCTGGTTGGAGCTCCTGTGGATTCGGATATGAATGATGAAGGCGTTCAGAATGCGCTACAGTTCGCAGTGACCCAGTACAACAGAATGAGCAATGATGCGTATTTGCGTCAGGTTTCCGAAGTCATTGAGGTCAAAAAACAAGTAAGTACATTTTTAATCCGTGTATTCCTTTTTCCTCTAACGTTGGGAACGTCAGTAAATTACAGCACCGTGTTATACGTAACACTCCTCATAGAAAACAAATAGCAATATAGGGATGGGCGGATCGATACTAAAGTATACTAAAGTATAGCTAGGCCTACTGATGTGGTATCAAGAATATCGATCCTCACATACAAATATCGAATCTGATGTTGTTGTTTTTTTAACTAGTGATCTTATTATTTAGATAACATGAATATTAATGCTTCCCATAAGCTTCGAATTGGGGAAAAAAGGAATGATATGAGAGAATTGTTGCGTGGCACCGGAACTACTTTTCCTTCCGCTCATCTGGACGCAGAGAAATGCTAAAATACACTAGCAGAGAAGAGCAAAACAACCTTTCAGTCACAGCACTCGTTCAAAGCGGGAGCAGTGTTTTCCTGAGATAATGATAGAAAAACAGCTTCTGGGGTTATTGATTCACACCAAGTAATGACAAACTTCGACATGACATGTATTATAATGGGCTTGTGTGACCATTTTTACAGGGTTATTTAAATTCAGGTGTTAAAACTTTGATAATGATCTGTAATCCTTGTTAATAAATGATACCCTTATGAATACTTACCATGGATTTACTGTAGTAATATTGTATTAACCGTGACTAGCAACCATGACTGTAGAACCATTTTTTTTTTTTTTTTTTTTTGCAGTAATCAAGGTTTTGATACAATTAACCATGGTTTTGCTACAGCATTACTGTAGTATTCATATTGTAACTTGGTCTTATTAATAGTAGCCATATAATAATACCTATGGTTAATTTTGTGGTTTTATAAGTTGCTTATACTTACATATTTTTAAAAGTTAAACAAAACAGCCTAATAATTGTCTGCTTAGGCCTATAAATATATACACATATTAGGTAATAAATTAATTTACTCATTTTATCCAAAGACTTCAATTTATTAGAGGTATCGGTATTAGTATCGATATTGGCATTACTGACCTAAAAATATTTTGTATAG
>NW_026266626.1:0-25000 GCF_025860055.1 Xyrauchen texanus | reverse complement strand
TTTCAGAATGTATTGACATTAATTAGTGTTTGCACATTTAAACAAGCTCATACTGGGATTAAGTGTTACATATCCTGTTATGTAAAATATCTTATGAATTTGCTTTCCCTGTAAAACTGATCGTATTTAGCTTTTTATTTTTATTCTATATTCTCTCTTACTCTCTCTCTCTCACTCTTTCTAATGGGGATGTCATGCTGTACAGCTCAAGCTAGCTTCAAAAGGAAACTGTAATGTCTCAAAGGCAATGTCTCCAAACTGGGTCGTTTGAGTAGGCATGAGATCTTTCAGATGGAGGGAAACTGTAGCTGAGGCTGAGAACAACGCACTCAGAGAAAGGCTGTTTCGTGCTCTTATGCATTTCATTTGTCTGAAGAACTTCATGTGGGCTTCTCTCAATCAATCCAATCATTAAAATAGCCAATTCTTTTAAAATCAGTATTGTCTTTTTATACTGAGCTTTTTTATATAATGAGCTTCATTTTAACTGTCAGTTTTCAGACTGGCAAAGAGGAAAGATCTATGAAAAGTTCTATCCATTGACACAAATGTCACAGTCTCAAGGTTGACTGCAACACTGTCTGATCCTACTGTGTTTGGTGTGATTGTATTCCTAAGAACTGTAGATTTCAAGTGGTTTTACTTTAGGACCCAGATTTTAAATTGGACATCAAGTGGTGATCAACAAAGAACTACAATAGTTATCTTACAATAGTTAACAAATAAAACATATTATTATTATCATTCTGCTTCATAGGCTCCACAATATGCAAAAATATCAACATGACTGCATAGGAAAATACAGAAAAGCCAATGCTTCACTGCAAAAAACACTATTTTTATCCTTGCTGCAGGTAAACCCACATTTACCATAGTCTGGATTGTATATATTTTCTCTTGTATAGTGTGTATATTTGCTTGTGTGTTTTGAGGATAAGGGCATTTCACAAAACCTCTGTATGTTAGCATCTACCTTCTTTGGCTTGCTTTTAGTGACAGATGAGTTTGCAGCAAAATACTCTTTGATTGGAAACTGCCTTTGAAGTCAACAACAAAAGATATGGGATGTGTTTTAATTCCATTTTAAACACGAAGAGAAGGGGTTTACTTCACAGTAATGATAGGCTTACTGTACACTAATTACATAGCTATCTATCAAATAAATAAATGGACATTAAATATTGGTTTGCATTGAAATTATGATATTATGTGAGAAGAAGAAAAATCTTCTCTAGAAACAATTCAATTCAACTTCTGGTTTTCGTCAGCGTTCTCTTGGTGTTTATTTTGCAAAAATGACTGTCTGACAGCTATTTTTTCTACTTATTACACAACTACTTGACAAATAAATAAAAAATGGACATGAAACATTGATTTGTTGAAATTATTTTATTAGCTTACTTGTAGAGATCACAGAGTTAAATGATAAATGACATCTCTTAATACTCGGATGTGTTATTGTTATTCAGAAATATCAGACCGCTGTATGGCATGACTGACCAATCAGAATCAAGTATTCCAGAGAGTCGTCTAATAAGCAAAATTATTAACATGACTGCATGGGAAAATTGACTGCTGCTCTCGGCAGCCAGACAATACTTCAGCGCACAAACACATTGTAGTTTGCTCAAACCATGTTTATTCTTGCTGTAGTTGAACCCGTATTTAATAGCCTGGGTCATTTTTTTTCTTTTGTAGTTCATGGTTTTTGAGGATGAGGGCATTTAATGCAAATTGTCCATGTTCGCACCTGCCTAATTTGAGTAGCTTCTAACAAGTGACAGAATACTGTTAAATACTGTAGAGTTTGACTTGATGGACAGGCTTTGACATCAACAACAAAAGATATGGGAAGTGTTTTTTTTTTGTTTTGTTTTTACTTTTAAAAGTTTACAAATTAATTTGCATGGTTATATGGTTAGTTCCATTAATATTTGCATAAGCATTGTATTTTTCCTGCTGTCTGTGACCCCATAAGGAACAGACCTGCAACCCATTGTCCCATCCTGCACTGTATATTAATGTGCGGCATGAGTGTTTGTCTTTTTCAGAGTGGAAACTGGATCTGTTTGCTCATTCACATGCTTTTTTGCTTGCTTGTGAGTGTGGTATTGAAAAGCCCTCAGCACATTTGGGCTAAACTCATCACAGTCTGGTGCTGGGTTCTTTTAAAAATACTTTTTTTATATATATTTTGATCTCACTGAGAGAGACAATTTGGTCTCTCTGTGTCATTTATATGCAGTACTCATGAAAAATGTACAACTCCATTACATGGGCAAGATTTCATGCTAAGAACAGAGTTTGTGCAAGCAGAAATTGTGAAGTGCTGTACTTAACACACTAAAATACAGATTTCTTTTAAACACACACACACACACACACACACACACACACACACACACACACACACACACACACACACACACACACACACACACACACTTACCCTCCTGTCATTAGGGGAAGCATGTAAGCCAATCTAAGGTGAAATCCAGGGCAAACATTAGCAGATGTGTGACTGGGAATTAAACAGGAAATGCTCTCATTCTACTTTGAATGAGTTCTCTTTCACCTTATACCCTTAACCTTTTATCTATTTTTCTAAAGATATATAATTACATTATATTTGGAAAGAAATTCATACTATATAGTATATGGATATGGGTAAACTGGAACTGGAGATTAGAGGAAACCAATGTCTTTTCACAGCTGCCTGTTTGTCCTGCCAATCAGACTAACTTGCCTATCCAATGGGTCAAAGCCTTTTATTCTACCTGAACGAGGCCTAATTCTACGACCCCCTGCTATGGAGCCCTGGATGGTTCTCTCCTAATGCTGATTTGAGAGACACAGCTCATCACAGGCAGGGGGTGGAGAAGATCCACAGACACAGTGCTAGAAAAGGGGATGTGGATGAAGAATAATTAAGGATTTAGGAAAGCCCTAACACAAGATCAAGGGGTCAACATCATTAATGCCAATGCGTGAATCTTGAGTACTAAATCTCTATAGAGCCAGGCACTTTTTTTGGGACTGCTGAGTAGCTTTATGTAAGAGAAAATAAATAGTTAGCTGATCATTATTGCAAAATATTAGGTTTTAACATACATCACGTGACCACAAGTATAGTGAAACCAGAAATCACTTATTTTTGGGGGACCCACTAACGGCCCTCATGAAGAAAGCAGCTTAAAGTAACAGTTCACCAAAAATGAATATTCTGTCATTCATGATCATGACATTCTTTCTTCCATGGAACACAAAAATATATATTTTTAATCCTCACATGTCTTTTTACAATATAATAAAAGTGAACAGTGACTCCAGGATGTCAAGCTCCAAAAACAATAAAAGTAGGCAGTATGACTCGTGCATTTTCAAGTCTTCTGAATAATCACTTTGTGTGATAAACAGACTGAAATGTAAGTAGTTATTCACTATTATACTTACTCACTGTTATTATACAGCACCCAAATTAAATATGGTGACTACATCAATAACATCAAACCTCATTCTCGTGTCATGACGTCATGATGTTTGGTCACGAGATGTGCAAGAACCAGTGAGAATTGAAGTTCTTTCATTGTATACAAAAATATGCGTGAAAATGACATGAAGTTGAGTGAATAATGAATATTAATTTTTGGGTGAAGTATTCCTTTAATATGAAATAATGTCTTGATAAAAATGTCAAAATGTTTCTGTGAAAGTTAGGTTTAGGGGTTGTGATAGAGTTCAGGTATAGAAAATATCACTAGCTCATAAAACAATATACGTTAATGGAAAGTCAAACCATGGAAGACAAACAAGTATGTGCTTGTGTGTTAAAGGTCTATGTGTCGTCAGCTTTACTCTTACTCTTGACTCCCCTAGACAATGACGTATGATCCGATATCATGTTGAGACTACATTGATTGTTTTGAGGTCAGCTGTAGCTCCACAGAAGGTTTTTTCATATCATTGTCAGTGGAAGAGGCTCACCTTGTTTATGTAATTCAGTCCTTCAGTACAGTCTGATCTCTAAGGTCCTTCAGATAGTGTATCTGTCAGTGGCATTAAAATATAACTGAAGTGCTTAAAATAGTCTGACTCTTGTCTACTCTGAGATGAAGGTAGCTAACAGTTTGTTCAACCTTTCCTATGACAATAACCTGTCATTTGAATGGTTGAAAATGTGAGAAAAGGAAACAGGAGAGAAATAAAACATACAGGTTAACCAGCATTTTTTTTTTTTTTGCCGATCCATCTACTAGACCAACACTAAACTAGCATAAACCTTCTTGGACTTGGACCAGTATGAAAATGCATACTGGTCTAATCTGGTGTTTCCAGCAGGGTTAGAAAGAAGCTGTGTAACCCTACCCGAGGCAGAAACAGAGGAGAGGTGTGGAATTTCACCAGAACAAACCGCTTGCCTATGTACGCGAGCATGTGTATACATGCGTCCTTGCATGTCAGATTATTAATCTTGTGCGTGCAGAGTTGGATAATATCATACTGGGTCTTTTAATATCTTGTTTATATGCACCGTCATTTTAATTGCCCTCCTCAGGCACCTGCAGCCCACCATGCCCACAATCCACCCTATTTTGTCAAAAATGACATGACCTGTCCTCTGACTCACCTGTTAACCTTCAGAGGTGTGACGCAGATTCCTCCAGTAAAGGTGATCTAATTTCCGGATCACCTTACATCAGACCTAGACTTTGTTAGGAGCAAGTTGTACCCATGGTAGCCTCCACCCTTTCCACACTCATGCGGTGTTCTCCCCACTGCAGGTGCAGTGTTTCTGGGGCCCTGATAATGAAGCTCCCCTTCATACTCCTCTTCTCTCCATTCACACCCAAGCCTGTACCTTTCATGCTGTGAGCTTATCTGAGCACACACACAGCACATGCAATGATGGTGCAACTGTTGTAACAGAACTGTTTTTTGTTCAGTCAGCTCCTCTACACTTTTTTCTACTACAATCTTTGTTTGAAAACAATGTAATGTCTAAAAAATACAGTAAGTTACTTGATACAGTGACCAAAAACCGTTGTGTTTACATTGTGATATAAAAGCATCCATCTGACCCATGTGTATATTGATGCATCCTTAGACAAGACCTTATAATAATGCTGCCTACATGTGCTATCGGAATTATCCTACTTCCCACTTCTGAAGTGGTAATTATGAGTATGTCATGTTCAAGAGCTTTGTTGTTGGAAAGAACAGCAAACATGCACGACGGCAAGTTCATTCATACTGTACATATTTCTTGAGGAACTTTTATTTTGACACATAATACATGGCGTAAAAATGTACAACATGCATAGAATGGTTGCTGATGTACATAAATTAATTTGACCAAAACGGTAAGTGTTAACAATTAGCTGTATTTAGAAAAATGAACAAAACCTGTCATTCACTACAGAAACCACGCTCTCCTCCGCAATGTTGAAAGTTTACAACTCCTCCCATCTCGTAAACTCAGGTATCAAAAGTTTCCCAGTCCTAATTAAGACTTGAGGGGTAGTTCATGTGCGACTTCCAAGTGGGAAACTCCTATTTACGATAATTCCGATAGCACGTGAAGGCAGCAATAATCTTCAGTATCTTGGACAGATGTAGGAATTCAATTGCAAAATGAATTGCTGTGGACTGTAGGCCAATTATAGGCTTACGTTCAATAAAATAGAAATAAACATTATATTGCCTTCTAAAGTCACTTTTTGTATTGATTTATTATTAATCTGCCACAATATTGCAATGCATTTTAATTTTCGAAATTGCATTGTTGTAATATATATTATATTTATATATTTTTTAATTATAGCTATTTATAATTATTTTATCACATATCAAATTATTTTTATTGAGGGGCTTTCTCAACAAATATTTATTTATGGGACTAATTGCGATTCATTTGATTAATTAATTGCCATGTCATGTAATTACTTGAATTAAAACTTTTAATCGATTGACAGTGACAATCTTACTTTTGTAAACATAATTTAATGTTTATATATTTATTATCAACAACTTAAAATCAATCATTTGATTTTTTTCTATCATTTTTAATGATTACATCATTCACAATGCTTCATGGGATTGTAGTTCATTCCTTCATTAAAGTTGTTAAGTACAAAGTTTTGTACCTTTTGTCCTTTTGTCTGATTTCAAACAATTTTTTCCTTGTAAATCAAAGATTGTAATGTTGTGATTCACCTCAGAGCTGGTTGGTTTGGTTCATGGATTAGAACTCTTTTATAAAGAATTTAAAAACAAATTGTATGGAAAAAAATAAATGAGGGAAAAACTTCCAGAAACCAAGAAGGCTGAAAAATGGGTGATCAATTTTGCGCTGTATTAATAGAGCATGGTGCTAATAACGGCAACAACATGGGTTCAATTCCCAGGAAACACACAAACTGATCAAATTTATACTTTGAATGCACTGTAAGTCACTTTGGATATGCATAAATGTAAAGTTTCTGTTGTATATAAGAATCACACTCTCAATTGTCCTGTTGCGTTAAGAGAATCACATTGTGCTGATTGTCAATACAAAACAGCACTCTTGCTTGTGTTTGATACAAGTTATACAACAGTTCCATTAACAATTGCTTAATTATGAGTCATTTACATTTTAGACAGAATATGGCTAGTTATTTTGACAGTTTTTCCTCTGCTTGTTTTTGCTGTTGAAAAGTGTGGCTATGCTGGTCCAACAGCTAGACCAGCACTAACCAGCATAATTCAGACTAGACTGGCATGGAAATTGCATGCTGGTTAAGATGGACTTTGTTTGATAGAGCTTGTATGTGATTGGTCACAGCAGCATATCTGTCATGCCTGTGTATGTCTGTCCTGTTCAGACAAGACATTCTTTGAAGAGGAGACTGTGGCGATTTAGGGAATGTATATATATATATATATATATATATATATATATATATATATATATATATATATATATATAGTTGTAACCCATAGGCTAGAAACATCACAAAGGAGATATTTTTAAATCAATTGTTTATTCTAGACAGCAATGATGTTAAATGGAGACCAAATTTAACCTTTTTTTACTCGTTAAAAAATATTTACCCTTCTTCGTTTTAGGAAAAACATCTCAGACAAAGTTGATTTTTCAATGCAACATTACTAAGAAAGCTAATAAGTTTCCGAAGCTATGAAAGACTTACATTTCAGCAATATTTTTTTCTTTCTATGAGAAAACATTATATATTATTTTATTGTTATTTAAATTATCTGCATCATTGTTTATCCTTTTAAAAGCAATGTCTTTCAGGGGACACGTGACACCATGCGAGAAGCAGACGCGTGAGCGACGAGCTCTGTGCACTTTGCTATTTTTTTTTTTTATTTTCATGTTATAATCCAGTGAGATATATCCAGTTACATACTTGTTCTTTGAGGTAAAAATGGCAAAGAAGTCAAAATCCTCAGACTCTGGAGACATTAAAAGACGCTTACGTGTTCAAGCTGAGGCCTCCGGCGGCCCTGCGGACCAGGGACTTGATTTGGGAGGCAAATAAAAAAATTATCTGGAGTCATCAGAAAGGGAATTATCCGCTAATCCGCCCTCGTCCAAAACAGACTTGGAACACATTTTGGAAAAACTGGAATATTTCGAAAAAACCAACTGAAGGAACAACATACGGATTGTTGGAATTCCTGAGCATGAAGTAGGCAGAGATATGGTGAAATTCCTTGACAAGCTCTTCCCGAGTCTGCTCGACATAACAGGCCATAAACTGAGTCCCGGCTCGCAGATCTGCTGAGGGAGACAGACCCCGATTAATTCTGGCCAAATTTCTGAGATCATCTGATAAAGATCTAGTGATGCGCCAGGTGATGAGCAAAGGAACGCTTTCTTGGAAGAATCCCGATATTTTCTTGTTCCTGGACTTGCGAATTCGTCAAGAGAGAAACTTGGCAAATTGTTTCAAGGAATGTAAGAAACTCTTACATCAACAGAAGATCGCTTTTGCACTGATGTTTCCGACCAAACTGAGAATAAACACCAAGGATGGCAGCAAAGTATTTACATGTCCCAAACTGGCACTCTCCTTCATAAATACATTGGAGTGAGAAAGCCATTTGATGTTTCTTATATTAGTGGACTGACTCACTTTTCAATAACTCGATTGTCTGAAGAAACTGGGCACCATTTTTGTTTCTTTTTGCGTTGGCTCCACCTAGCGGCTGGAGTTTGTTTTGTGGAATGACACTTCCTTCAAGAAACTTTTGCATTGACAGAAGAACGTTTTTACACTGAAGTTCACTGCCAGATTGAGAATGGACACTATGGATAACCGCAAAATATCTACATGCTCACATAAAGGACGTTTTTATTAAGTTGATGTATAGAAGATGATGATATAAAGTGATGTACACCAAGTCATGGTGTATTTTTTATAAATGTTTTTGCGTGGCCTTCAAGTGAGTTTGGCTCTTGATCATCCAAGGAACCGTGATGCCTGTTTTGTTTCTTTTTGTGATTAAACTGATAAGTAAGCATCTACAATTAAAATGTCTTCAACAGATTAAAGAAAAATTAGGATGAGTCATTGTTGATTTAGGAGAAATTCCTGGGCAAAGTCTGAATTTGGCCAATATTTACACACCTAACACTGATGATCAGGGATTTTTTATAGATCTTGAAGGGATGTTGCAAGACGTTGGTACCCCTCATGATATAATATTGGGAGGAGACTTTAATCTTTTGATGGATTCAGTCCTTGATCAAAGTGAAGCAAAAGTGTTTAAGCCCCCTACAGCAACATTGGTCTTGGTATTGCAGATATCTGGCACCTTTTAAACCTATCTCCCTGTGGGAGGGACTATACATTTTTTTCATCAGTTCATAAAATGTATTCTAGAATAGATTTTTTTATATCTAAATCCCTCATTTCATATGTTTTGCTCAATTGGAAACATTTTAGTCTCAGATCACGCCCTGTTGAGTTTAGAGGTGTCGCCATATACAGAGAAAAAGAAATCATATAGATGGTGTTTTAACGTATCCCTTTTGCAAAATCCTGATTTCCAACAAATGTTAAAGACTGAAATCAATGTTTATATGGAGACCAACTGGTCCTCAGTATCCTCTGTGGGCATGGCTTGGGAGGCACTTAAGGCAGTTCTTAGGGGTCGGATCACACAGTATGCCTCATTCACGAAAAAATCCAAAGCATGTGAACTCGTGTAGTTGGAAGGGAATATTAAAAGTGCTGAGACAGAGCTGAAGTGCCGAATGCCGTCTGATGGCCTCAGAGAATTGACCCGACTGAAATACATATATAATACTATTTTGTCGTGGAAAGTGGAGTTTTGGTTGTTCAGGGCATGACAGTCATACTTTGAGTCGGGGGACAAAGCAGGGAAGCCTTTGGCTAGATATAATACAGAGTGTCTTTTTCTACCATTCCCTCAATGAAATCTGCTGGTGGTGAAATATTTACCTCAGCCATCAATATTAACAATGCTTTTAAAGCATTCTATCTTGATCTTTATAGTTACACATCTTTGTCTACTGATGAAGACATTTGAAAATTTCTGGGAAGTTCTCAGGGTACAAAGTCAGTTGGTCTAAATCCAAAGCTTTGGCTCTGACAGCGTACTGTCCAGTAACAGCTTTCCAGCTGGGCGCCTTCCATTGGCCCATACAGGGTATTAAGTATTTGGGGATTTTATTCCCAGCAAATTTGTCTGATTTATTTAGTGTTAATTTTGACCCTTTAATAAAAAGGTTTTCGAGCGATGTGGGCAGGTGGGCTTGATTACATTTATCGATGATTGGGAAGGTTAATGTTATTTAAATTAATTGTATTCCAAAATTTAACTAGCTGCTACAATCTCTCAATGTAGATTTCCCCCTCTCTTATTTCAAGCAATTTGATAGCATAGCGAAGTCCTTTATTTTAAATGGTAAGCATCCCAGATTGCATTTCAATAAGTTACATAGGCCGATTGACAAAGGTGGGCTAGGCCTACCCAATATTTTATTGTATTACTATGTGTTCAGTCTCAGACATTTGGCTCATTGGGCTCTTCCACCTGAGAGAGCCCCTCCCTGGTTTGGGATTGAACAGGAAGTTCTTGCCCCTATTTCGCCATTGCAAAGCCTCTCCATCAAACTAATCGGAGAAGTTAAGTCACACCGTTATTTCACATGTACACTCGGTATGAACAAAAGTGTCCACAATGTTTAAATCAGACGTTTATTTAAATATTACCTCGAGCATATGTCAGAACCCAAGATAGATTGGTAAATCCCCTTTCTGTTGGTCAAAGTGGATTGAGAGGGGGTTACTACACTCGGTGACCTATATGAGAGTGTTTAGATCATTTGAAAATCTGTTTCAGTATTTTGGGATCCCCAGATCTCTGTTTTATAGGTATTTACAACTGCGCCACCTGCATTGTACTGTTTTTGGGAGTAGCACAAAGACCCCCACCTTAAGCAGCAGATACTCTGGGAGAGGTAGTTACTGCTTTTGGAAAAGGTCATGAGGCATCAGTGTATTACTTCCTGTTAATTGAGAGTCTGTGGGACGGAGCTTCAACTTCTGTCAAGAGAGTATGGGAGAACGACTTCACCTTGGAATTGGAGGAGGGGGTGTGGACTAGGATTATTAAAAACGTTAAGTCTGCATATAGTGATGCAAAGGTTCAGAATTTTGTGTCTGGGCGATGAGGCAGTCATTGATGTGGGGGATTGTCTTATACAGAATTGAGTTCTGACCTGTGTGATGATCGCCAGGCAGGTTATTTTGAGGGGTTGGAGGTCAGCTGGTGCGCCCTCATATCCGGAGTGGTGCACGGAGATGGGGAGGGTGGCGGCTTATGAAGAGGTTCATCAGGAAGATGGGGTGGGTTGGATTTGTTTATCCGGAAATGGGGCAGGTATTTGGAGTTTTTGGAGGGCTCTCAGGAGGGGTGTGCAGAGAGTAGTGTAATATAGTTTGTATGATTATTATGTGTATGTATGTATGTATATATGTATATATATATAGTGTTGTGGGTTTGAAATGTTGATTGTATATATATATATGTTTGTTTTGCATTTCTTTGTTACTGTATGATTTAATAAAAATGTTAATTACAAAAAAAGCTATTTCTTTCTATGCACAACTACAAGAATATATTTTCCACATCTGCAAATAGGCATGCACATACCCCACAAACAAAGTATAAAGGCACATTAAGCCTTATGAAAAATAGAAGATCTAGTGAGCCCTTGCCAGTGTCTGCTAAATATTTCATAAAAAGTTGTTTCT
This sequence comes from Xyrauchen texanus, assembly GCF_025860055.1. NCBI lineage: Eukaryota > Metazoa > Chordata > Actinopteri > Cypriniformes > Catostomidae > Xyrauchen > Xyrauchen texanus. The sequence goes on along the minus strand of NW_026266626.1, from coordinate 13,709 downwards.
TTCTTTCTCTCAACGTCATTCTCCTTCAGCATGTATCTGGGACAGGATGCCACTTACTGCAACTTCCTATCTGATAACAAAGCCAGTGGGGCAGGAGACAGAGCAAGTGAGCGGTTTTGTGGCAAATGATATAGACATTTTACAAGTGGGTAAGGCAAAGAATGACTCTGGGGAAAGGAGGCTGAATTTTAGGCTGTAGTCTTTAAAATTTGCAACTAAGTAAATCAAATTGCAAGAAAGGAACTCTTTTTTTTCTATGAAAAATGCTTTATTTGAACCTACAGCAGACATAAAAAAAGCAATCAACAAGAACCTTTTCAAGATAGATAACAGAATCTCACTTTTTAAGCAAAGCATTTCACCAAAAGGACTTTGTTGGTTGGGTTGTTTAAAATGAAGACAAAACATCTTTGGGCATTTTATGGTTATCAAATGTTAGTGGAACATGTCCATAGTTAATATGCTGAACTACATCTGTGGTTACTCTGCTAGGTCACCTGTGTAATCTTGAGGTGAACTGACTTCACACACATTCAAAAAACGTGTCTTGGGGATCAGTTGGTTAAAGATACAAAAATTTACAACAAAAAAGTGATTATTTCTGAGAAAAGATTTACATAATTTAATTGCAGAAGCAAAATGGTTTGATATTTTGCTATTTAGTGCAATTAAATTAATTTTAAGTGTCCAAATACTCTTTGGGGCCACCAAACAACCCATGTTTAATTAAAGTTTTTATAAAAAGAAAATACAAAAAGCAATTCTCTCAGTTTAATATTCTCTGAGCACACATTTCCTTTAGGAACATGAATAGTTTTGAGATGTCCTATTAAGCATAGCCTACAACCCTCTCATATTTGAATAATCATAATCATAATAATAATAATAAAAGCCTGTGGTTTTGTTTAATTAGTCTACAGAAGGAATCAAACCTAATAAAATACTCTCAAGTGCCCATTCACTCATGTGCCATCGGCAGCGAAAGCCATTCACACATCTGCCCATAGTAAAAGATGCCTAACATCATACTTTTTGTCTGTATTCTGCCAATTAATACTCTTTTTTTATACACCCATCTCTGCAGTAGTATCAGTGTCGTTAAAAATGACAAAAACAGAGTCTAACCAGTACATATTATGACCGTGTATAGCGTGTTAGCGCATTAGTGTCATGAATTCTAAATTCAAACAAGACAAAATACATTGAAATACACTGCATATATATATATTACTTTAAATCAACATTGAGTGGTTAATAAAATTTATTTGATGAATTAATTTTACGGCTAGAGGCATAAAGTCATTGATAACACTTTTTAATATTACATTAGTTGTTTTACGTGTAGTCGTGAGCATCCTCGTATTTACTTCTAAAACGGTGTGGCGGTGTCTGACTGTCTCATTCTGGTAAAAATCAGTCTTGTCTTACTACCTTGAAAGAGCAAACTCAGAAGACATGACAACATAAAACACACATCTATGTGATTTTGAGATGTGCTCGATAAGTAGATTCAACAGCCTCTTAACTATTTTCTTTTTTTGGAAGTGGGTGATGACGTCAAACAAGTGCATCAGAACGTAAGAACATATGTCGTTGCTCAGCTGTTTCGAACTTCATTTTACCTCTGAACGAAGAAGATCTTTTCCGTAAGTGTGCTGGGGCCTTTACTGGATTTCCTTGATGCTAAATGTCATTGGATCTTGTGTATCATGTAACTGACTGTTTAAAAATATCACTGCAAATGATATTTGCATTTTTGTGTGAACTATTCCTCTAAGTCAAAATTTTGAATGGTACTATGGCTCTCATCACTGACTGTGATGAGCACACACATGCAGCTGTTGTGGTTCTTTACAGCTGCTGTAATGGGAAACTCACACATAGTTTTAGTGACCAGTGGAGAAACAAGCCTGCATCACAGATTCAAATCAGCTTCCCCACATAAATCTGAGTGCTATTATATTGTTATGAAACTGGCATGACTAATGACTGAGGCCTACCACAGCGCCACTAGTAAATTGGGGCAGGACAAGTTGTGCTCATGTTGACTGATCTTAACTGAGTTGTCGGCCTCAAAGTAGGCGGAGCTTCAGGTCCTACCTACCGAAGATGTGGACCAATGGCAGTAAGAAGGTGTTTAGCAGCTGGTAAGAAGTTTTCCTAAAAGTTCCCTCAGACGAGCTACTGAAACAAACTCAAAAACACCTTCTTTTAGGCCAGATTTTGTTCTAAATTACATCACACCCGTTCGTTCTTCGATTTCGTAAGATGTATGCAGGGGCCTTAATGGACTACATGTAATCTGAACTATGATATCAGATTACAAAAATCAAGAATTTGTAAGTAAATGACATTACATTTTTAAATGAGTGTAATCAGACTATATTTACAGTTTTTGTGGATCACATAATTACATATCGATAGCATTTCCTGTTAGTCTTGACTTTCAAAGCATCAGCAAGGGTTGGGGGGTGGAGAGGCATTGGGGGTGATAAGACTTAGGGACTGACAAATAGCTAATTGTTTGCAATGCTTACAAATGTTTAATGAAAAGAGTCTAAATAGAGATTTTTAGATTTCCATCAAAACATGTAAAAAGTAATCCCAAAGTAAACAGATTAGACAATTTAAAAGTGTTATCTAAAATATTACATCAATGATTACCATTTTTGTTGTGTAATTTGTAATCAGTACCAGATTACATTTCAGAAGTAATCTATCCACACTGTACATCAAATCTGGGGTGGCAAGTCCAAAGCTGGAATTTATTTGAACACGATTACAAAATCATATTTGAGAACAATGGCAGAGGGGAAGATTATTAGTGAATGACGACCTAAATTGTGATCTTTTCTTATCACAAAGCTATTGTATGTTTTCAGAAGACTGATTTGCACAAGTCGTTTAAAATTATTAATCACATTCATTACATGGAAAAGAGTTGCTTGGACATTCCATCCCACATCTCCTTTTGTGTTTCAAGGATGAAAGAAAATAATGCTGCAATGTAATGACATACTGTAGGTGTGATTACTTGATGGCAACTTTTTAATTTTTGTGTAAACTATTAAAATGCACACTTCTTTCTTTGTTTTCCATTTCTCTCTTTTTCTATCTCCCTCTCTCTTCTAACAAATCACAGGTCCTTATTGGAGCTCTCACATATTTTCCAGATCCTGTGCACCTGTTGTTCTCTCAGTGTTTCCAAGTCATGGTAATAGTGTTAGTGTTGATTACAGAGCTGTTCATGTGCTGGAGTGCAGCTGTGTTCCATCTCTTCATCATGAGTGCTGACAGGAAGACATGTTCTTCCTAAATACATAGACTTACATTGGCACTCTACTACTGTGGGCTCATTGTAAAGGGGCAGCTGTAAATAATGACATGTCAGATCATACAAACACACGCTCTCATGACCCTCATAGATACACATGTCCTAATGACAAGCCCTTCTTTCATCCAACTGCTCTCAGAAAAGTCTGAAGTTGAATGCTGAGAGAAAGAACCCTGCAAAAAAGACATGCTACATGCCACATGCATTGCTGAATTTTAGAGAATACTTAAAAGAATAGTGCACCTTTAGTTAAAAAAGGAAAATTATGTCATTGTTTACTTGCCTTCATGTTGATCCAAACCCGTATTACTTTCACTGTAGCTCTCAAATACCATTCATTCGCACCAGGTCAAGTCAATAACATCAAATGTCATTGGCTCTTATGTCTCATGAGTCTTGACCACTTGAGATGCACCAGGTTTGAATGAAATGCAAGTGACAAGTGTGAATGTTAATATTTGAGGGCTGGAGTGGCGAGGTAAAATTTTTGTCCTTTCGTGACTTAAAGGTATCATATGGATTTAAAAGACTTGGAATATAGTGTATGAGTTGTATGGGCTATTTTTATTTAAGTACTTATATTTAATTTGTGTTTTTTGTACTTTTTAAAGCTTATTGGTGTGAATGATTTTCCATTTTCATTCTATGTAAAAGAGCAGCTTGGAAGTCCTAAGTCAATGATGACAAATTTTCATTTTGGGGTAAAGTTAGGAGACCTGAAAGAAAAAATGTAAAATATTGTGAACAATGAAGCCTCATAAACCTCTACATAACTGCAGAGACACACATTTTTAAGTGTTTTATTAATACTTCATTCAAAGTCAAAATTACTCAGTACACAGTACAGATTAACCCCATCAGTGCTATTAAATACACCCCCTTCTCCTCAAACATGTATTTTAACCTAAATAAATACTCTCATGGGTCACAAAACAGCCAAATGTTAACTGATATCCTGGACATTTATTTACTGTCACAGCCCAAACATCTATCTAGCCAGATGAGTTCCTTGTTGGTTGTTAAGGTGACTACCATTCTCTCTATGCATTACTGGGCATAAGAAGCCATCGCCTGGGCAGCTGCAGGAGGAATGCTCAACATAGGACTCTGATGTATGGAGTCATTGTGTCTGAGAGAAGAGTTGATTGCTGTGTAATAGCAGGCCATAAAGAGAGGCATAAGGACCTCTAGACCTGCATATGATTTGTTTATGGGTTTTTCAGTGTCTGTTCTGTGTGATACCCACATACTTTCATTGTCTGACCGCAAAGGTTCATTGCACTAATAGTGTCTAAACAAAACATTTACAGAAACTGAATTTTGTGTAAAAATGTGAATTGTTTAAACAAATAAAAACAGGTTTAACAAATTTCACACCCATCCTATAAGGGTGTGATGTCTGCTTTCCTTTCTTCCATACCGATTGGAGAGAAAAATAATTAATGAGATCTCTTTGGCCCCATTTCCACATGGTATTAAGATGCATTTTGGGTGATCCCATTCCGATTACATGTGGCCAGCCCTAAATACAGGTCTAAACGGGGTCCAAACATTTGTGATCGGATCGCAGAAACCACATACGAATGTGGTCCGAAACGCATGAGACCAGATTGCATTTGAGGTGTAAACACTAATCCATCCTGTATGCGTCCCGGCAGCAGAGAAGCCCCACCCCTCACCTTTCAATCAACTGCTGCGCTAAAACAAGAGTTTAAACTTTGCAGTTTATGAGCGGCTATAAAGGGAAATAATCATCCGATAGAAAATGTAAAAAAGAAAATACATGTACAATCACGAGAGCTTCACAGATCTCAGAAATTTCTGCTTGACATGTTTCATTTGTGCTTAGATTTAATTTAAACCGCAGCTGTGAGAAACAGTGTGACTTTAATTTTTTTATTTTTTGCACTTTCTTTGTCTTTTCTGATTTTTTTGCGCTTTATTAACATTCAGTAACACACTGGCATAATGATTGATGTATGTCATTATGGCATGGGGGGGGCATGGTCATGTGTCTGTCTGCGGGATAGGGAAAGCGGTAAAGCTCGTCACCTGGGCTGTAATTACTCTAACACCTGTCTCTCATTATAGTGATGGCAGAGGGAGACCTGATAAGGCTCGCCAGATTGGCTTAGGAGAGAGATAGTGGCAGAGGTGAGTGAGAGTGGCAGAGGAGAGTGAGAGTGGCAGAGGAGAGTGAGAGTGGCAGAGGAGAGAGAGAGTGGCAGAGCAGATAGAGAGTGGCAGAGGAGAGTGAGAGTGGCAGAGGGGAGTGAGAGTGGCAGAGGAGAGAGATAGAGTGGCAGAGCAGAGAGTGCTGTCTGAGTGTGTGCCACACAATAAAGCCTGTGTTTAACTCGTGTTGTAAAAGGAAAACAGAAAAGACCCTTCTGTTTATGTTGGCTGCTGAGAGCCTTTTTATGTTGAAGTTGAAGTGTGTCGTAAAAAGACTAAATAAACACTCCTGACTCCTCCATTGCCTACAAACCGAGACCCTCCCCTCCAAATACGAACACAAGTGGTCACATGAGACTCAATTAAGCGACCAGGTGTAAATAGCGATGTGTCTCACCTGACTACATGTGATCAGATCACCCGAAATGCATCTTAATACCAGGTGGAAATGGGGCCTTTAATATCTAAAGGGTTTCTCCTAGAAAACAACAAGAAATGGAAAGCAAATGGAACATTTTATTGGAGTTTCTAGCTTCAAGACATTGCAATCAAGACATTATTTCTCAACAATTCTCTCATTTGTGTCTGAACTCCACTGAGTCTCCTGAGGTATGAAAGAAGAAATTAAGTTTTCCTTTGGGTAGTGTAATGAGTTAAAGGAATAGTTCCCAGAAATGAACATTCTCTCATTATTCACTTACCCTGATGCCATCCCAGATGTGTAGGACTGTCTTTCTTCAGCAGAACACAAATGAAGATTTTTAGGAGAAGATAGAGCTCTGTCAGGTCCTTATAATGGAAGTACAGGGGTGCCAGCACTTTGACAGTCCAAAAGTCATATTTAGGCAGCCTAAAAGTAATCCATACAACTCCAGTCGGTCAGTGAATGTCTTCTGAAGCTATTCTGCCCTCTCTGCTTTATAGCCTGTCTGCCTCTCTTTTCTGCTGCTTACTAATACTGTTGGCTCTCTGTTAAAGCAGTAGGTGTTGGTCACACATTATGAAGAGGCTTCAAAAGTGTTCTTGCTTATTCTGAGAAGATTTGATTTCACACTTGGTGTGATTTCTATACATGTCTGATGTTCTTCCTGTGATCTTTGCTGAGGTACTTCAATATTCCCAGACTCAATTTTCAGCATGTGCTGTACTGGAGTGAAACCCTGTCAGGCTTTTAATCCTTCCAAACCCTACTGAAAAGACATACATAGCTGATCTCGAGCATATGGTATATTTTGAAATGCTGGAATCCACACAAAAAATACATCTCGTCCCTTATTTTTCCATTATAAATTTGTTGTTTTTTTAAAGACAGTTACAATACACTTACAATGGAAGTAAATGTGGGCCAGTCCATAAACGCTAACATACACATAATTTCAAAAGTATAGCCACAAGATTAGCCACATTTTCAGTTTTAACATGATTTTTGTGTCATAAAATCACTTACTAACCATATCGGTGTAAAGTTATATCCAATTTTACAACTTCGTTGCCATGACGATGTAACACCTTAAAACTCTAATCGATTTAAACCCAATAAAATCATGATGAACAGTGGTTTTATCACACTAACATGTCTTGTGGCTATACTTTTGTTTTTGTATTTTTTACTTTTGTATACAGTGGGTATTTTAACATTCATGGATTGGCCCCATTCAGTTCCATTGTAAGTGCCTTGCTGTAAATATTTTTGCTAACCCTTTTTTTAATTATCAAGGGACGAGTCAAAATAATTTTTTGTGGTAATCAACAAATGCTGACAGTTGAGCTTAACTTGCATTGAACCAGAAACATTTAGTTAATTAGTCTTAGCTTTAGCATGACTATGCTGGTCCACCAGCTAGACCAGTACTGAGAACCATAAATCATCCTGGACCAGTGTGTAAAATCATGCAGGTTGACACTGATCTTTTCAGAAGGTGATACAGTTGGATTGACTTGGAGCAGAGGGGAAATACAGATGGAAGCTGATTGATCTCAGCAGGAAGGGACAGAATGAAAAAGATTGAAGAAGGGATGATCAGGAGGTAGTTGAACTCTCTGATTAAAGTGTCAAAATTAAAACATTTTAAAAAGAGTGAAAAAAGACAGGTCATAGAAAAGGACATCAGAGGCACTTACTGTACATATATACACACACACACAGAACAGCTGATGAGATGGGAGAGAATGGAGAGATTGAGAAGAGATGGTAAGGAGAGAGTCCATGTAAAGAGAAGATGGCAAAAGATGGAAAAGTGACAGACAAGAGGATAATAAAGAGATACGTGTCATAGTTTGGGAACATAATCCCATGGCTCTCCGGTCTACAAGCAGGCCTCTTCCTGTTGATCCAATCTTTATCTCTACATCTATCCCCCATAAAGAGCTATAGAGCTCCACATAAACAGAGCTGATCCCAAGAGAGGAAGAGATGGCACGAGAAAGTGGCCTTTCAAAGTAGACATCAACGTCCATAGATATCAATTAAGATGAGTGTGGCAATGCTATTTTGTAAAGCTGTTTTGAAGCTGTTCTATCTTTGTAATTATGGATCCATTTCCTCCCGTCTTTGGTGGCCAAACATTTAGTTGTGAAAGTGAGACCATCATCCACGTCTCATTCATGAATCAGATAAAGTAAGGGATTTTGCCCATGTATCTGTAGTGCCCATGGGATTCGATTAGTAATAGTGATCACCATTAGAGGGGAAGTGAAAAGTGAGTTCTGTTTGGAAGTAATAATCTCTGATAGGCACATGGGTTAAAGGCTAAGTGTTTAGATTCAGGTAAAGGGCTGGTGTTATGAACAAGAGTTAAAGTCTAAGAGCTGTTATCTGCACACTGCAGTTATATCTCGAGTGAATTTTAGACCAACATGACCATTGTAAATGGGCCTTGATCCACAGGGCCTGGTTGGCCGTTAAGTCTCCATCCAGAAAATAATATGCCTTATCAGCACAAAAAAGAGATGCAATTTTATTTAATCCTTTCTCTACACAGTACATCATTCTACCTCTCTTGTCACTGTATAGTTCAGCCTCTCTGGTTTGGACATGAGGGAAATCTAGAAAATTACAAACCTGTGCTCGAGTCCCTCTGTTATGGACAGCTCACCAAATTAGTTTACCTTAATGTGCTCCAGTACTTGTTGAGAAAAAAACTGGAATTTAAGTCATTTTTACACAAAAATCTTGACGTCTGTTTCGCTTTCATGAGCGCTATAAATATAGCTTGTTCACAGTGGCTCATGAGTTCACATAAAGCCAGTACTAACCAGCATTAATCTGCAAGGCAATTCAAGTTGGTCTTTTAAGCAGGAATGCCCACAGCTATGTTGCTCATTCTTGCTTTCACAAGAGCGTCTCCTGTATTATCACACCCAGTGAGGAAACTGCTATTATTTTGATAGGCCATCAGAATGGCCTTGCTCATTCTGGCCCTGAGACTTTTTATCTGCCTGACTGCTCTTCCTACTCCGGTTGAGGGTCACAGGCCTCCACTCTTTGTATTGTGTTGTGGACCTCTACCCTTAACACAACAGTGACTCCAGGCCCACATCCACAGCCTGGCTGCCGGTGTTAGTTTTCCCCATGATAAGGATTTCTTCTCTCCCTCTGTCTGGTTGGGCACACCCACACTTTGTCATTGTCTGTGGTGGTTAAAGAGACAACAGTATGTACAATGCTTTTAACAACTGAAGCCAGACAAGCAGGTTGCTGAAGCTTTCTGTTATGCTGATTTCATCATTCAATTTTGGTCTTGTGTCTTCCAATTGCTTAATGTGTCTCTTGCATATCTGGTATCTTCTGCTTGCCTTTGACATTGATGGGAGGGAAATAGTGTCAAATAATCTGATTTATAATTCTGTATTTACTTACAAGTTTTCATGGATGTTTTATGCTGTCGTTTTTTCAATGTATCTCTCTTTCTCTCTGTTTTGCAATAGGTCAATAAGGTCAGAGCTTAATTATATCCACAGAGAAAAAACAGACAGAAAATAAAAGAGGAAGTTAAAGGGGGGAAACAGAAATGGGGAAAGTTTGTTGACCATACTTGTTGTTTGAGTATCAAGACAGCTGCTTCCTTGCATAGATTAACTCACCATTACTGTAGCTCACAATGAATCTTAATTACAAGACACAGAAGTAGATATATACTTTTGAAATTATATAGTATATGTTTTTGGCACCATTCTGAGTAAACTCTAGAGTCTGTTGTGTGGGAAAATCCCAGGAGATCAGCAGTTACAGAAATACACAAACCATCCCATCTGGCACCAACAATCATGCCACGGTCCAAATCACTGAGATCACATTTTTGCTAATTTAAGTTGCTTATTCAGTGATTCAGTGTAATACATTTTGTATTACTTGAAATGGAACCCAAGAAACGAATTCAGGACTTCAAAGACTTTTAGTCATTAAGTTTAAACAACATTGTGTTCTAAATTAAGGGGAATTAATGAATCTTATTAATTTGTCTTATATTGTTCTTGGAGTCCTTGGATGTCAAGCAAACGTTTCAATAGTATCATTGGGTCTCTGAATGAAATAGCTGCAGAAAGTGGTCATTCTATAGCTGCCTGCTAATCTATAAGAATATAAATCAATAATGCATGTAGAAGCTACAATTTTATTTTATTCCCTTTAAGGCCAGTGAGATGATTAAAAAAGGATGGTGCTTACATTTGAGTACATGTTGCTCTTTTACAACAGCTGCAGTGAGTGTGATAGGAAAAGAAACCTTTGGGGTAAATGATGACAGCAGTGCTCTGATGTTTAGTCATGTACCAGAACCTGATTAACTGTGAAGATCAAACAACCGCGAGTGCTCGAAAACAAATAAAAACCATGCCAACGTTTCTCTCCACAAACAATATGCACTAAATTAAATACTCCCAAACTAATTTATCACATGTTTGCCTCTGCATAGGAACCTTTTAATCAGCAATCGCTAATGAATGGAATATTAGGGAAACAATCCAGGGAAATCCAGATCAAACAATAAATACATTTTGTTGTCATGAGATATTGTGTAACACGTTATTGTGTGTTAATGTTCTAGCTTGTAAAATCATGTGTCCATTTAATTTGAGAACAAACTTACATTCCAGAGTTAAACTTGGAAACATTTACAGCTTAATTGGAAATGGCAAATTAAAACATTCTGCTAACAGGTGATATTTGCCTTCATTTTTCTTTTTTTCTTCATACTTCACTCATCTCACATTGTATCTCAAGCATGCTCCCCACTAACACTTTTGTCAACTTGGTTAAAAAGTAGACTGACTTTTGAAAAGACTTTATTAGGGGCAAAATTGTTTGGCGTGGTGGAAATTATGCCACAAATGTGGGACAGTAGTAATGTGTTTGTAGGGAAAATTCTCTCATCATTTACTCACACTCATGCCATCCAAGATGTGTATGATTTCTTCCTTCTGCTGAACACAAACTGAGATTTTTAGAAGAATATACAAGCTCTGTAGATCCATACAATGCAAGTGAATGGTGGCCAGAACTTTGAAGGCCCAAAAAGCACATAAAGGCAGCATAAAAGTAATCAATACAACTTCAGTGGTTCAAAGGTGCTGTAAACGATTTTGCCGTTCTGGAATTTTCATGAGCTGAGCCGTTTAATTAGGCACTCCACCTCTTTCTAAAACCCTGCTCATTCAATATACCATAGAAACCAAGCAGAAGACTGTCATCCCATAGTTTTCAAAAACATCAGCAGCAAAATAGCGCCCTCAACTGACAACTATTATGAACAACATGGCATAAAAATGGCTTCAAGCTTCAATAATTTGCTGCAACTACAATACTATGAGAATGCGCAAAATGATTGACAAGCAGAAAGCGTCAGAGGTTGCTTGTCAGAGACTGGTGAGAAATCATATGACACTTAATTCAGTGATATCTTTCAGGGAGTAGAAATGTTTTGCATACCTTTCCATGCAATAATTGCTTACCTCGCCTTTAATATTTGTCTATAGAAGTGATAGGTGTGGTGTGTGGGAAACAGATCAATATTTAAATCCTTTTTTTAAAATACATCTCCACTTTCACTTTCAGTAAAATATTATATATTTCAATATTCATCTGTTTCTCACCAACACCTGTCATATTGCTTCTAAAGACAGATTTAACCACTGTAGTCATATGGATTACCTTTATGCAACATTTCTGTGATTTTTGGAGCTTGAAAGTTCTCGTCATTATTCATTTGCATTATACAGACTTATAGAGATGAAATATTATTTTTAAAATCTTCATTTGTGTTGAGTATGAGGGTGAGTAAATGATGAGAGAATTATAATTTTGGGGTGAACTTTAGAAATGTGTGTATTTCACACAATAAATATTGAGATGTTTTTTGTTTATTTCGTTCTTTGTTTAGATTTTCATAATTTAATACATTCAATAATTTTTATTTTTGTTTTGGATTTTCATAGTTTCATTTTGGAAGTCTGGGTTAAAGCTAACAGCCAAATATATACATAATAAAACGTTTAAAATGTACCAAAAATAAATTATGAACTGCGAGGCAATTTGACCTTCATTTAACAGAAAGAAAACAAGTTTAAATCTATAAGTTTTAATAAACAAATTAACCCCTGGGACAGTGCTCAAATTGAAGAAATGAAAAGGTATGTACTGCCATCTGCTGGCAAGTATAGTGAAGAGGAGTAAAATATAAACTTTTCTTTCGAACTTTCTGATGTGCTAAAGACAAAGTAATATCTGTACTACTCACTGATCTATATATAGATCAGTGGTACTACTACATTTTGATGAATTAGGAACTCACATCCCAACGTAACAGACTGCGAAATAAATCACTATTTTGAGATTAGTTTTTTGTGGGTGACTTATAAACCTTATAAAAAAAACTGATATTAAAAACATAATCAGTAGAGATGAAACTCGAGATAGAAAACTCTTTCATCTGAGCTGGTTTCCAACACAGCGGAACTAATCGTTCGTGTCAGCCGTTTCCTGTCGGATCGTTCCCGAGAATCACACATAAAAAATGGCGGAACGGGAGGAAGCGGTGAGGGAGTTCGTTGCTGTGACTGATGTTGACGAAGAAAGGGCCCGTTTCTTCCTCGAGTCAGCAGGCTGGGACCTACAGGTCAGCAGCACACCGAACCCTTCGTGTATACAATTTGTCTCTGTGAAGTACAAACTCTGTGGCTGAAAATGGAACAGAAGATATGCCTCCAGTGGCGCACAGTCAATTGTACAACCGGCTAGCTAAATGTGCAAGTCACTCTTCATTAAAATCATCAGGTGTACCCTGAGCTGGTTTATTTGGTTAACCAAACAGTCTTGACGTGGTCCTGACGACAAGATCTGTTAGTCAGCATCGCATTGCAAGAAGAGTCTCGTAAACTGTGACGACAGATTTTTACATAGAAAGTCAGCCATCGTATGCTAACTGGTTTAGCTTGCTGAATTGATGGTTTATTTGTTTTTTTTTTATGTCGTAGTTCTTGACATTTTGGAGGTGTTAGTGTAATAAACTGTCTATTTTATTCACATGTCGCGTGTGTCTGTCTATTTTATTCACATGTCGCGTGTCTGTCTATGAAATGATGTGACAGTTGTCTGTACTGTGTCTTTAGCTTGCTCTAGCCAATTTCTTTGAAGATGGAGGAGATGATGATATTGCCACCATTCCTCAGCCAGAGCCTGTGTCTCGATCCACAGGGCCAAGGTAACACAAGTCAACTGGCTTCTTTATCCACACCCTCAATGGGACAATGACTGTTCTACATGGTTAACAGTCATAGAGTTGTGCTTTAATTTAATCTCCTTTGATTTCAGTGAACACAGAGTGACGTCCTTTAGGGATCTGATGCATGAGGATGATGACGAGAGTGGTGATGAGGAAGGGCAGAGGTGAGTACGTTTCAATGTCCAATGACTAGATAATAATAATCTCGTTTCTTTAAAATGTGAGTTGCTATTACTTGAATATTGAGCAGTTTTACAGTTATGGATTTCTGGAGTCAGTGAAACAGAAGTAACATCAGATTTCTCCTCTTACAGGTTCTTTGCTGGTGGGTCAGAACGCAGTGGGCAGCAGATTGTTGGTCCTCCGAAAAAGAAAAGCTCAAATGAGCTGGTTGAGAACTTGTTCAAAGGTGCTAAGGAGCATGGAGCTGTACCTGTTGACAAAGCAGGAAAAGGACTAGGAGAATCCAGCAAGTCCAAGGT
>NW_026266625.1:0-25000 GCF_025860055.1 Xyrauchen texanus | reverse complement strand
CCATTATTTGTAATTGCATGGACAATGCATGACCAGTGAAATCTTCAAACTTTCTCTTATCTTCTCCTTGTGTTCCAGGGAAGATAGAAAGTCAAATGAGTTTGGAACAACATGAGGGTGAGTAAATGATTATTTTTGGATAAACTGTTCCCTAAATTTTATGTCTACTCTGGTGGTAGGCCTATTTTATACGATGAGAATGGAAGTCCAGTTGAAACCAATTTCTCTGTGGACCAGTCTGATTGGGACACAGAGGAAGCGGTTGTGTATAAAGAGGTGTGGCCTTGCATTCTGCGGTACACTGAGCTGATTGACTCAGGGGTACAACAGCAGACTGTTGCATTGATGTTCCCTTTGAACTTGAGTACAGATGTTCACTGCAGGAATAAACATCCTGTTTTAAAACCACTGATCAACCAGAGCCATTCAGAATGAATCGTACTTCAGGGGGCAGGGGAGTGCTGGAAGTCAATGCGGAGCAGAGCGAGCGTGCAGTAGTTTATTCAGTGGATTGGAGTCCTGCAGCTCCAAGGTTTTTCTTGGGTGACAGCCACTTTCAGCTGCTTCCACTCTGGCTGGAGATTGAGAGAGGCAGGCTGGGGAGCCAGAGCTCATACTAAATATCCCACTGTCAGGCTGGTGAGCTTATTTGTGTCTGAATCACTGCGTAGAGCCTTTCCACTACCCTGCATTCTGACACCTCATCAGTGACCAGGGATGGCATTCCAGAGTCATAGTGAGAGGGCTGATCAGGGCAGTGGAGCCTGGACCTGAAGTGTAGATGAACTACTATTACAAAATAATTACTATGGTGCTTCTATGATTCGCTGATGGAATCAGATGGTAATACCATGTTACTCTGATTTTGTATAATGTATGTACCATAGTATTTTTATGGTACCCCAAGGTATCTGTTTAATAATGCCATGTTACTATGGTAAATGTAAAAAAAATAAAAAAAAACATGCTAGTACCATGGTACTTTTTTGTACTTTTTGGTAAAAAGCAGAGAAGCTGAATTTTTATATAGCTATCGGGGCACAGGGACAGGAAAGGTGTAGTCACACAGGGGTCAAAGCCATTTCCTGTACTGCCACATGATGTTCAACAGCCCTTCCCCCACACACATTCATCCATCTACTTCCCTTCAATTACTTAGAACTATTTAACTGCAATAGGCCTAACAAATTCATCCATCATTTATTTTTAACCAAAGAGGATAAAGACTTAATAAATACAAGTCTATCTATCTGTAATTTGGAATTCATCTCGTGCTCCTGTTCCTTGGGCTTTATAGCAGTGGGTCTGGCGAGGTGAGAGCCTGAGGAACTCATCCAAACCCAAGTCCTTTATATGAGATTGAGTCACCTCCCATGCAATAAACAGGATGTAGGAGGTTGCAATCCAGGCTGATCAAAGAAATGAAAGTAAGTTGGCAACCGCAAAGGAATCTTAAATGATTCCCTCCCCATCGGTCCTCATGCCCAAGGTGCAGTGCTGCATCTCTGGTCAATTGGGAGTCTGAGATGAAGCACTGTAGCTCGGGAGGGAGGGCACTGCGTCTAAAATCATCAGGAACATATTTAATGGCATGTAAACATAAGCTACTTTGGTTTTACATTTAAAAGCAAAGTAGCTCATTCTAACCCCCAAACCCTAAATTTATGGAATATAATGCAAATTTATAATTAGCAGCAGCATTAGTGGTTGTCATAACTGTTGATTTATGTTTGCTTCAGCATTATTTGGGAAGTCAGGTTTCATTTAGACAGCATTCAATGTGTTTTCCCAAGGATCGTCCACAAGTGTCTTCCTCCACAATGCATTCCCTAATTTCCCCATCCCCGGGGTCCAGTTTTCCCAGGAATCCCTTGGGCAATCACAAGGGGGATTCCTGGAAATACTGTTCTTGGGGGTGGGGCTGGACCACTGAATATATCAAGTGATATAACTTACTTATATTGTCTCATTACCCAGTTGTGCTACACATATTTAGCCATAATTACATATTTATAATTTCTTTTTTTTATCCCCTATTCTCCCCAATTTGACATGCCCATTTCCCACTGCTTACTAGGTCCTCATGGTGTTGCGGTTACTTGCCTCAATCCGGGTGGCGGAGGACAAGTCTCAGTTACCTCTGCTTCTGAGATAGGCAATCTTATCACGTGGCTCGCCATGCATTACATCGCAGAGACTCACAGCATGTGGAGGCCCATGCTACTCTCAACGATCCATGCACAACTTACCATGCACCCCATTGAGAGCGAGAACCGCGACCATGCGGAGGTTACCTCATGTGACTCTACCCTTCCTAGCAACCAGGTCAATTTGGTTGCTTAGAAGACATGGCTGGAGTCACTCAGCAACATATTTATAATTTCTAGAGTATAACTATCAAGTAAAATATCCTCCTTTTGTCATAAATACATTTATTTTGATTTCCTTTACAACCTTGTTTCAGAAATGTATTTTCAATAAAGTTATCATTGATTCATCCTCCAAAGATGTCCTTATTTCTTATATATTATTTATATAATTCAGTTTACACTACATTTTGGTAGTCCAACCTTTGCTTAACCCATTTCTAATTTTTTGTTCTAAATTTGAAGGGCCTAAAAAGAGTTGATACATTTTACATAGAATTTTCAACTATTAATGAAAGTGCAGACTGTCTTTATTTCATGTGAATATTTGGTAAAAGATTATGTCTGTGTAAAAGATTCACAAAAGAAGCAAGTAAAACCTGTCATAACCCTCATACAACTCCAACTTGTGGTACATATGTTTAATTTTGTTTTTAAGATTGCTATGGCTCATAAATCATGCTCACAAGTCAAGTAATCATGCAAGTGTTCACAATTGTGACCAGTGGGGAAACAATTTTGCCAATTTTATAATGGGACTCGTCAGTACCTATTCAAAAATGTGGGTATTACACAAGTTTTGTTACAACAAATGAATCTGAAAATTTAAATGAAAAAGAAATATGCATATATTGTTGGTTTATTATTTCCTTTCCCCCCACAATTTCCTGGTAGTAAAAAATATTAAATGATGTTACTTTATTGTAAGCAATTTCCAATTGGGTCTTATTAACAACTGAGTTTTATTAACAACCATTTATTTATACTTTTATATATTTTATATACACTTTTTATATATAAATTTGTTTCGTTGGGCTATCCAATGAGTAAAATACGTACATGTGCGTTTTAAGCTGGGAAAACAAAGTGGGATTCAATGGTTAATATGAATTTATGAAACAGCGCCACCTATCAGTAGAAAGAAAATAGTTCAGAACATTGCATGCAAGCCTAATACACACAAGAGGGCGCAGATGAGTTTACAGAGGTGGAACAAAAGAAAACCCCGCAGTCCACACGTGGTGGCTCAGATTACATTGATTTCAAAAAAGTGTGACTGAAGGTATTTACATATATTTCTGTGGGATACAGTAATCACAGTCGTCCTACTCATTAGAAACTGTATGTTATGCAAAAGTGAATCATGTCCATATACATGAATTAACTATTTACAGGCTCATGTGATCAAAGAGACTATTGAATAATTGAACACTAACACTACTTAGTATTTGTACACTATTTTACTATCCAATTGATGGTAGATTTAATCTGTCATTATTTTGCAATCTCTAAATGAATAACAGTGAGCGCCTGTATACAGATGCATCCATATACAGTACCTATGTGCAATGTGAGTCATTCAGGA
This sequence comes from Xyrauchen texanus, assembly GCF_025860055.1. NCBI lineage: Eukaryota > Metazoa > Chordata > Actinopteri > Cypriniformes > Catostomidae > Xyrauchen > Xyrauchen texanus. Next base: position 21,268 of record NW_026266625.1, on the reverse strand, counting down.
TTAAGTGGGCAGCAGAAGCATATATGCATGTGAGTGTTCTGATACTGTTCTCTGTTCACCGATCCTATCACTAAAAGTGTGACACTGCATGGGAGAATAAGCTCCACACCTCTGACAAAGATCAAAGGCAACTGTGGCAAGTCATGGTGGAAAAATAATAGTAAACTAGAACAACATACAGAGTAGCAAAGTCATCTCACACACTCCCAAAGTCCCAAAGGTTCCTCAGAGACATCAGTTGTATAAATGTTTACATCACTTCAAGGAGCGGAGAGGAAAGGACAAGACACAAGGATCTGTACGAGGTTGCACCATGTCTTGTTAAACTCAACATCTGCAGGTGAAATCCAGCTTTGTTGATTCGGAGCCTCTGAATCCACATTGGCAGAAATTTCTTCAGAAGAAATGCCAGTAAATAAGTAATAGCACATAATCCCAATATGCATACATACATACACTGGCAGCCAAAAGTTTGGAATAATGTACAGATTTTGCTCTTATGGAAATAAATTGGTACTTTTATTCACCAACATGGCATTCAACTGAACACAATGTGTAATCAGGACATTAATAACATGAAAAATTACTATTACAATTTAAAAAACAAAATGTTCAGAACTTCTTAAATTATTTCAAAGAGTTCTCATCAAAAAATCCTCCATGCGCAGCAATGACAGCTTTGCAGATCCTTGGCATTCTAGCAGTCTGTATGTCCAGATACTCAGGTGACATTTCACCCGAAGCTTGCTGTAGCACATGCCATAGATGTGGCTGTCTTGTTGGTTGTCGAGCACTTCTCATGCGTCAGAGTCTCACTACTAGAGACTCTGATGTACTTAACCTCATTTAGTTGTACATCTGGCCTTCCACATCTCTTTCTGTCCTTGTTAGAGACAGTCGTACTTTATCTTTGAAGACTGTAGTCTACACATTTGTATGAAATCTTCAGTTTTTTTTTTTTTGGCAATTGAGAAAATGTTTTCATTTTTGACATTATTTGCCAGTCTGTTGCATACTGTGGCAACTCAAAAACAAACACAATGACAATGTTAAGCTTCATTAAACTTACCAATTAGCTTTGAGCAGTGTTTGATATAATGAAAGTGATTTTCTAGTACCAAATTAGCAATTTAGCACAATTACTCAAGGATAAGTTTTTGGAGTGATGGCTGCTGTCTAGATTTGATAAAAAAAGTATTTTTTTCAAATAGTTATGCTGCTGTTCTGACAGTAAAATAAATAAATAAAATAAAATAAATTAAAAATTTTCTTCATCAAAAATCAAGGTTACAGTGAGGCACTAAAAATGAAAGAGAATGGGGCCAATTTTCTGATGGTTTAAAGGCAGAAATGTGAAGCTTATAATTTAACAAAGTTTAACTCATGTATTATTTGAGCTGTAAAGTTGTTTAAATTCAAATTTTTATGGTTGTTTTAGGGTTTAGGTAATTGCATCGTCATGGCAACAAAGTTGTAAAATTGGATATAACTTTACACAGAAAAGATTAGTAAGCGATTTTATCACACTAAAATCATATTTACACGCAAATTGTTTATGTATTGTGGCTATACTTTTGAAACAGTGAGTATTTTAAAGTTTACAGAATTGCCCCCTTCACTTCCATTTTAAATGTCCCACTGGAAACCAGATTTTTGCTTTTTTTAAAGAAAATGTGGGACGAGTCGAATTTATTATTTTGGAAATCAACATTGTCACAAATGCTGTCGATTGAGCTTAACTTGTATTGAACCCAGAATATTCCTTTAACATCGTGTCTGGATCTGTGATATTTTGAGTTGAAGTCTATTTGTGTAAAGATACAATAGATAGGCCAGGGGTCATAAAAAGTTGTGAAAGTAAAAATGACCTTTAAACACGAACTCAAGCCTTATACCCAACTATAATCAGATATGAGTATGGAAAAGTAATCCTGTGTTATTTTCTACAGACTAGTCATTGCACGTTTGTGTTGTGAATGAAAGAAAAGTTAAAGACTGACAGTAATTCCAAAAAATTTCCACATCTTTGTTTTTTGCCGGCAGTTTAGCAATAAAAGGTTTGAGTCATGATTATCTGCTCAAACAACATGAAGAAAATCAAAGCTCGTACATGTCTAAAGTGTATTAGAGGTGGAGTTCGGTTACAGTTTAAAATCATTGTTGTGATCAGCAAATATGGATCAGTAAATCTGAATTTAATCTATGTTTAGGACAGGATTTAAACCGGATGCCCTAATTTGATCAAACAATGTTTTTACAACATACATGTGATTAAATAAAGTTTAGCTGAAGTTGGTTGTTAATGGTAGTGCGAGCCCTAACCTACTTTCTACACATATCTCTCTGATCTGGCTCAGACTTGCCCGTATGACGCAGAGGAAGAGATCTACAGGGTGGAGCGACTTGAATGGTTGGTAATGGTATGCAAAGAAAAATTTCACACACAACACACACACTTGTAACCAATTTATTAATCTGATCATGGCAAACCTAGCAAGCCCAGGTTTGTTCTTCATTTCTCAGTTTTATCTGTTTTTCTCAGTCCAATGCCAAAGTCCCCAAGGCCAAACTTCTAGTTAGCCATCTGTTTAACCGAGACCACACACTGCCACTCCATTTGGAATGAGAATTCCCTTGATCTGCCACACTGTCCATAGTGTGTTGGGCAGATAAGCTGTATTGAATGTTGCTTGAGTGTATCTTGTGACACATTATGGAAAAATCGCAGTGAATTAAAGTAGCATGCAATTAATCACCAGCCAATGGGATACTTCCATAAGAGCTGAAGGCAAGAAACAACCTCACGTGACCACCCTTTTCTTACACGTGATTTTCACGTTTACAGATCACACACGCACTTATTTTAAACATAAAACGTAGCATGAATCCTTGTTGAGAGGAAAATGTAAAGACGTTTGATAATCAATAGCTCTGCTCAACAAGGTATATGGTTAAACTGGTTACACTATTTAAACAATTTCACTTGTTTTCCGACTACCTCTCAATAGTGAGACTTATGCTATTCCGTAACCACTGATTTACAGTAAAATTGTGAAAACTAACCAGCATATGAACTGATCTACACACTAAATTGTGTGCCTTGTCTATAGGCGTGGCAATAAAGCCTGACCTTTTTTATTCTATGTTGAGGAGTGGCTAATAATTCACACTCACTCCATCAGCATTGACCTCTGATGGCTTCCGTCATTGGATTAATGCAACTGAAAGCCTGCATTGCGAAATGTAAAAGCAAATGCCAGTTTAAGATAGGGTGTGTCAGAAATGCGTGAGACAGTGAATGACACCACATGCTGGGGGCATTTCCAGAGCTCTGCTGGGTGTGCTAAATGTGAGTTTCACGAGGGCACTGTAATTAAGTATTTGGACACAGTTTCCCTTAATTCTTTATGAGTGTTCTTTGACATCTCTTTCTATGTGTACTATGATTAAATGAAGGCCATTAATTATCATACAAGTACAATAATTTATTTTCCACATAATGTGCCTCTTTAGTAATTACACAGAGTGAAAGTGCAACACGATCCTCTCTCAGCTAGCTCTTTGTTATGAGACATTGATATTATTTCCAATGGATTAACTTTCATGCTAGTATTTTCTCGTAGCAAGCATACAATTACTGAATGCAGCCCACCAGCTGACGCTCAAACAACAGAATGAAATCTGATCGTTTCCTGAAGCAGCCTGCTGCTGTTACAAGACTAAGAAAAAAAGCAATGCAGTGTCTCAAAGATGCCACAAGGGGGCGCATGTGTTTGAATAGGCTTCATCTCGTTGCGTGTTTTAAAACAGAATAATTTGATTCTCTGAATAGTTGTATTTTGGGTGTATGAGCAAAGTAATCAATCTATATGGTGTATAATAAGGAGACTTGTGTATAATAAGGAGACACAATGGTGTTTGATAACGACATTATTAAAGTGGACGAGTTCAGGGTATATTTTTTATCAATATTATTAAAATCAAGTTTATTATTAGGGTGCGTAAAAGTTGATAAATAAGCCTAGTGTCTAGGGGTGTTAGGCTTTAGATGGATTGAGCCCCTCCCAGTACATCCAATAGTTGTCAAGAGATTTATCTGCTGCTTGGATGCGATTATATGTGTGAAGTTAACACATGGACATCAAATCCTTACTTACCTTTTCTACATTTGTGCGTAATATTTATTTATTCTTTTTTTTTTTTTTTTTTGGTTCTGGCCAAACGTGCTTAATATCACAATCGGACAGGTGAACAGGCGTGGTTATCGCCGATATATGGTCATAGGTTAATGTGATAAAATCGCTTATAATAAACTTAGGCCTACATGTGTAAAGTTTTATCTAATACCGGGATTAGAGTTGTAATATTGGATATGTTTACACAGCTAGTTAGTAAAAAAGGTGATCACATTAAAATAATGTTAACACGTGTAATGTTCAAGCTACATCCTTTTTATACTTTTGAAACATGGACTTGGCCTTTTCACTCCCACTGTAAAACCCCTTACTGTAACCGCCATTTTTAGTGACGAGTCGAAGTTATTTTTGTATTTTCATTTATTTTTTTCTTAAAAAAAGAAAAATAATATCGAGGTTACAGTGAGACACAACGGAAGAGAATGGGGGCCTGTTTTTGGAGTTTAAACAGAAATGTGACGCCTATAATTTTATCTAAGCACTTTCATTCTCCTGTTAAAACGTATTATTTAAGAGGTAAAGTTGTTTAAATCGCTGTTTGTTCGGTCGTTTAAGGGGTTTTGCGTTTACGCCGTTACAGCAACAAAGTTGTAAAATTAGTTATAACTTCACACAGAAAAGATAAGCAAGCAATTTGATCACACTAAAATCATGTTTGAATGCATATTGTTTACATTTTGTGACTATTGAAACTGTGGCACAATAGAAGTGAATGGAACCAATCTGTTAAAATTAAAATACTCAAATTGAAACCAGATCTTTGCTTTTTGTTATTTTTTTAAGAAAAGGAGAAACTAGTGGAAATTAATTTTTGTGTTAATCTTTATTATTCCACAAATGACGTTTATGGACCTTAACATGTATTGAACCCGGAATATTCCTTAAAGTGGGAGAATTGTGCATGGATTACATTATGCAGCTACAGCAGTTTGACGTGAGATCGCGTGACGTTTGACTAATGTAGTCTGTCAGGACTCTGTCTATAAAGAGAAGAGAGGTCCTGGCAGTGGGCAGAGCCTTTAGTGGGAAACAAGTCATTCATACTTTATGAAGACCGACCTTAAATAATACACAACACACAGCAATGCAACCCAGCAGAACTTGAAATATTTTTTTTCTTTCTACGAGTTAAGTTCTACCGGTCCATGGGTTACAGTTACATATAGGTTTTTGTATAATGTATACACTACACATATATTTCAGTCCTTTCTGTTGACCAGGTGTTGTCTGGGCCTTTCCCACTCCCTCCCGCAGTGAGATGGCAGCTGTTTCGTGCATGTGTTGATCTGACAACAGTTGGAATTCCTGTCCCTCCTGCATCGTTCTGTACATTAGTTTTGTCAGGATATCCCATCCCCCACCCCCACCCCCAGGACTTGTTCATTTCTCTACAGTCCCCTGAAGTGTCTCAAACTCGGGTACACCCATCGAATCAATAGAAAAAGGGTTTAGCAATCTTTCTCCAGATTCAAAGCCAACCATGGGATAGAAGCAGCTATATTTTCTAAGCAACACTTTTGTGAGACCTTTCATTAATAGCTGACCTTGCATAGGTGTAATAATGTCATTGCTTCATTCAAAATGCTGCTTTTTTTCTTCTTTCTTCAGTTACTAAATTTTTGAAAACCCTGTCTCAACGTATTCTGGGCCGGTTTGAAACCACGTAATCATTCCTGGAATTTCCTATGAACAGACAAGCTATGACTTTACCCTTTTATTTCAAACACTTACAGATGACTCATTAAGAAACTGCAAGTGTCTGACAATGCTGCCCTTTTTGTCAAGCAGCAGTGCTCTATATTCTCAATTATTAGCAACCCATAAAAGCATTAATTATTCAATGCAGAATATTTAGCTGTGAATCAGGAAAAACATGCAAATTAAACTGTTTTTATGCTCCCTATCTCCTACATGTTAATTTGTCAATGATTAACCAATTTCCACACCTGCCATTTAAAGCCATTTTAATATTTACAGAATCCTGGAAATTGAAACCACCACTAGCACCTAGAACTACCCACCACCCCCACAAGAATTGCACAGGACCTGCTGTCCTGGAAATACAGCAATACCTTTTAGATCTTTTCCAGGTGTCCCATTCAACACTTGAAACAAAATCATTCAAAGCTTACTATTTTAGAGAACAAAGCATTATGCCTTCTCAATCTTTAAAGCATTTCATTTTCAGTGTCAAAAATAAAAAAGGCTAATGCCTGGTTGTGGTTGTTAACAAATGTGCAGACTAGAGAATGATACCTGAACAAACAGAAGGGGGGGAAGGGGACTACTTCTCATAAAATTACTGAGACTGGGACAGTAGTTCTGAGAAGTCATTTTAATTTATTCTGACATGCTAAAAAGGGAATAAATTACACTTTTTATAGAATGTTCAGCTGTAAAATACTTTAAGCTGGTTCTGAGGGACAGTTTGGAGGTAATGGGGGAAAAAAGCCAGGTTACTGGAGTGCATTTGTTGTTGCTAAAGACTGAGGAAAAAAATAAAATGAATCAAACTGCTCTTGCCTCACAAGAACCAAAACTATATAGAAAAGAAACCCTCCAACACTTTCTTTGCAATGAAAAAAAAAGGAAACAATGAGCAAGAGGCCGCTACTAAACAGCCGCGAAAAAATGTTGCAGAGAGTAAGTCCCAGAGATATTTTACATGAGGATCTGCTTCACCACAGCAAGAAGCAACAACACAAATCCTTTCCCCCATATTATCGATTCTATACAGGGAAAGACACCTCTATAAAACTGAAAAAGTACAACTTTTTTCTGATTAAAAAAAAAAAAAAAAAAAAAAGATATATGCGTATAAAAATGGTAATGGGAAGGGTGGAGTGAGCACATTTTTCTCTCAAAACAGAACATGGAGGCTATCATAGCAATTCATCTTATGAATGGTTACTTTCTCAATCAATATGAACATTTTTCAAAAGAGAAAAATAAAATGCAGATCATTGATGCATACAATTTCCATCTAAGCAATTAACAAAGGTTTATTTGAGTGATGCCTCATTTGTAATGAATATTCTTTTGTGAAGTTTATTCTTATATATTTTTTCAGAAGACTTCAGAATACCAAGTACAATATAGTTAATGCAGTGTTCTAAAGAGAAACCTAGTAGTCACTAGAATGTTTTTTTAATCTTCACATTAGAAGCTCTGTAGCACATATCAGCAGGCAGAACAATTACCTTTTTAGAAAAAAAAAAAAAGAAATCCAAAGTTCGCCTTTTAATTATTTGGATACATTTAAAACATTAACAGATTTAATCATAGATGTCTCACTGTTTGAGGAGGGGGGGGGGGGGTTTGAAGGACAAAAAAAGTGTCTCAGATGTCTCCAGTCTGACAGAAGAGTGTCTGGGATTATGCCACGCTCTTTGACGAAAGGAGGATGAAAAGGGAAAAGGGGCCAAAACTGGTCTGATGGGAAACCAAGATCTGGGGAAGAGGACCCCGAACAGCTATCCTTAAGGAGAAAACTCTGGAAAATATTGGCATGTGCACAATTACATCCAAAGCGCGTCAACAATTTTCTACAGTTTTCAGTTTCAAAGAAGGAGGGGCAAAAAGTCTTAAGTGACAGGACTATAGAAAAGGCTACAGCTTCCAACTCCAAACCAAGCCTGCTCTCTGTGTGGATATAGTATATACATACCAATATATAGATATATGCAGAGCATATTTTCAATATATATCGATTACATATATAGTATATGGAACAAAAGTTTTTTTTTTAACAGGAAAAGGGTTGCCCACAGTGCCTGCCAGGTTCTGGTGAATTTGATCCGAGATGCCGGGGTGTGATTGGAAGGCAAATCCTGCTACGACCTCTGCTCTGCTTCATTACATTGTCTTAATGCTTAGAAACCTGCAAGAGAGAGAAACACATGGAGAGATAGAGAGCAGAGGGTTAACAGTTAGTGATACAGAGCTGAATGGGGTTGAGCTACAGTAATCAATGTAGCCAATCAAGTCAGAGCATTATTCTGTCCAGGAAGAGAGAAAGTGCAAAGTCATCAGTACTTCTCTGCAGTGAAGTATAGACTTGCAGCAGAGAATCTGAGAAAAACATTTATCATCAAACACACAGGGGCTCATGGGGATAAACTCTTTCTTTACCATCTCTACACATGGAGTCTGAGCCACAGAGGCAGCAGTGTAGAACATGCTGAATGGATTTTCAGGGCAGCTAAGACCATTAATTACTAATGATGACATGGCTAAGATGTTATCCATTCATGTGCTACTACAGACGGCTGACACATCAACCAATTCTGCTGGTGCACAATCAGTATGTCTCAATGAGCATACTTGGGTTGGGGATAGGATAATGTAATTGGACATCTGACAAATATTCCGATGCTTATTGTGAGTCACAGACAGGCAGTAATCAACAAATTCAAGAAATGACAACCATGGACCTGGGAAGTCACCAAATCTATGAAATTGTAGCCCAATAGTTTATGCCCAAACACTTTTTAAAAAATACATTAGAAATGTCATTAATTAAAAAAAAAAAAAAAAAGTCTGTTGGTTAAAGACATTATTATGAAATGACATCAAAGCTAAAATAATAAGTGTCAAAACGCAGTTTTTTATGAAAATCTTTTATTCAAGTTATTCAAAACGCATGGCTTTGTGACATGAAATTTTATCCACTCCATAAAAAGTTTTAAATTTGAAGGCCATGGAATTAAATGAGTTATTTTTAAATAAAATCACGATGTGCGCAGAACCCAATAACAACTTAAACCTAAAATTGACTTCCATTTAAATTTTCTTTATTCTGCATTAACAAAAAAGCAATACAAACACAAATTCGATGAGAACACAGTGGAAATTATTACAGCATAATTTATTAGTCTTTCATCTAATGTGAAAAATAGTTTTTTCTATTCTTTAATAAAAGACTTTGTGAAATAAACAAACAGTAGTAGTTTTATGAAAGTATAATGTACGTGTGTCATGTTGAAATTCTAGGGAGGTAACAATTTATTTACATTTCAATAATAATAATTCTCATTAAGTTAACATTCATAATTGTCTTCAGATCCTCATCTGTATTGGTAATTTCCCACCCGTTGTTTTAGACAGATACTTTGGGCCGATGGAGGAAATTTAAGAAGGTAAATGTTTGGATTTGGGAATGTGGTTATATCCGGAACAGTTAATTTTAATAACTTACAGATTTAAATGCTATTTGAACTTAGAAATATCTTTGGTTTAAGTTTGTGTTTCAATAAATGAGTTAAAATTTTCAAGCAAAATCAACAGGTGAAATTGTGTGCAAAAATATTCACAATCCCTTGACAGCAGGGGTTAACAATGTAACCGGATATTGAATAAAAAAATAAAAAAGTTAAATTACTTACATTTTCGCCCAGCCCTAGACCATACTAGCCTTCCCACGGTTGTATACAACCAGTTAAAAAGAGCATAGCAGCTGCCCTTTCAAGAATCCTTTAACCAAAAGAAAGGAGCAGGATATGCCCCAAAACAAATAATAGGAGTATCCTTAAGGATAACCCTTAAAAGAATCTATATCATTACTTACTATGAAGTATGTAAGAGTATAGTTTAAATTTCTATGAATTAACACAGTTGAGATAATGTTGAGACAGGTATATCATCATAATTGCCATAACATCACAAGAGGTTTCAAGTCATGTACATAGTACAAATTCAAAGACCTGAAGAATGTGACATGTTGAAATGTTTCCAACATGGCACTCTCAACTATGGTCATTTCTAAAATTGAAGTGGTTTTGCCTACGGCAAACAGCGCACAAAATGAAACTGCATAATATAGACAGAATTAAATCTAATCCTAGCAACATTATTGGAAAAATAAATTGATAATTCTCAGTAAGAAAACAATATATAAATTGCCTCTAATCCAAATAGGATTTTTAGGCATGTAAAACGAATAAAGTATGATACTTTTAAATGTAAACCTTAAATGGTTGGAGTCAGCCTCTAACAAGAAAGGGCTGTCTTTCAGGTTTAGCTTATTTGTGCCACTGCTTGTGTCATTTATAGTTAATCCACAATGGAAAGTTGATTCAAACTGGCTGCCAAGTAACCTGACTGTTAGGTTCAAGCTGCTACTACATGCAGAGTAGTTCCGTTTAGCTACTGCAGCCTTGACATTTCTGTGGACACAATGGGATCCATTTGAGGAACGAAGAGAAAGACGGAGAAAAAAACCCCCCAAAAAAACAGGGCTTGGTAGAGAGAAAATTAAAAGATTAGAACTTGCATGCATTCATTGAGATTGAGGATATGCTAATAAAGTATTCTCTGAACAAATATCAAAATAATATAAGACTGTGCAACAACAGCAACCATGCAAGCTCACATTTGCAATGTCTCCACTGGTAACCAAGAAACCAACAATCCTCTGCAAATAAGGTTCTTTCAAGCTCAAACACTCCCCTTGGTACTTAAGTTCTTGGCTGTGGCTTTTCAGCAGTTAAAAAAAAAAAAGAATCTTAAAGGGACAGTGCACTATTACTACAGAGTCTCTCAGATGTTGATATACTATGGGTAAATCCTTAAATACATAATTGTTACCTCGATCCAATGTGAGAATCAATAATTTTCTGTCCAAGTAGGGCACATTGCACTGCCTGCATTTCAAAAGTGGAGGGGGTTCAATAAAACTAAAACAGTGTGCACAAAGGACTAGGCCATTACCACCTCATCAGCGAATGCTATTCTTAGTTCAGCCACTTTTAACAGCAGTTGTTCTCTGCCTAAATTCAGGATGAACCTTGTGTGTAAAAAGGTCTTCCTGCATTTCTTTCTGTATTTATGCACAAGGGATTCAAAGATGACGTGCTGAACCATGGGAGTGAAAAGGCTCTAAAAGCCATATACAATGCCACAGAGAAAACGCAGTACACTAAGCTCAAAAGGGAGTATAAAAGCTGCCTGTGTGGGGATCTGATCGTTATTTTAAACATCCCTGGTCCAAGGCCATATTGGCTTTATATAACGCCAATATATAACGTACAAAAAAACCCCACTGACATCTAATCCGTAACGTTGATACAATATATTTTACTACATTCCCGCACCCTACAAATATATTTGCAGGGTTCCATTTTAAAACTAGCAGACAGACCACAATCCAAGTTTGGCAGTCATCTCTCTTACAAAAAACTACTTTGATAAGGTCTGTCGATGTAAAATTCAGGACTGCATGCTATTTTTAGTGCTTAGGCCAACTCCTGGGTGAAATACTGTAAAGATGTTAAAAACCACAGCTGAATACGATACCGACTGCATACCATTAACAGCATATCACCCCAAGCTAAATGCATTTAGTACGCAGACCAGACTGGATGCAGCTGACTTGACAAGAGCGCAAAAGGACACAGCAGTGGAAGAGGGGTGATAGCGGCTTTTCCACTTTACTGTGTCCTTCTAGGTGTCAAGTCTACTTTGCATGAAGCCAAGCGTACACTCCACTACTTGCGATCAGCACCGTGTAACTGTCTTGTTTTTCGTTGTGCTGGCATGCACAATACATGAATGAACTGCATCAACTGCATGATTATTCGTCCCTGACTGAGACCATGTGTGACACTTGTGTTCGGATCACCCAAAATGCATCTTAATACCAAAGTATATGTGAGACATAACGGTTACACCTGGTCATCTCTTTTGACCACTTGTGATCAGATTTAGAGGAGAGTCTCTGATTTCATTATATCATTACATCTGTGTTTTATTAAAATTATAAAGTGCAAAATTAAAAGACGAAAAAGAAACTGGTGCACAGTTTCTTTGAATTATTCACAAACATGACATTTAAAGCATAAAGTAAAGTTATTTTAGTGCAGTACCAGTAACTGAGCTTCTACTGTGTCGTACCTGTATCTGAGCTTCTAATGTGCCTGCTGCTCATATCTGTGTCCCTACTGTACATGTTCATGCATTCGCTTTTTTGGATTTTCGGATCATATGCTTATTTCCCTTTAAATCGGCACATAACTGGCAAAAATAAATAAACTGCCGTTATGGCTGCCTTTAGCGTCACCCTATTTCAAATGGACAAACTGGCGCAGTTTATTCTTGATAACCAATCATGAAAAGAACAGCTCTCGTCCATTTTTGCACTTATTGGTGCCATCTGTAAAGTAAAAAAAGTTTTTAAAAAATGTATAATTTCAGTTGTTTTTATAAGTAGTGAAGTTTTATTTTATTTTCTGTTTTTGGCTTCCTAATAACTTGAGCTCTCTTAATTTCTCTTAATAATTGGCTGTGGCTCATTGTTGGTCTAGATATCAAGCGCTTCTAAAACCGGTCGTAGCATCTGGGATTAGTCTTTGCATATTGCAGCAGTGCGCACACAACAAGACTGTTCGTCATGAGATCTGAGACTTCTCATCTCAGACCTGTCGCTGACTCCAAACATCAAAGACGAGCTTGTGTTGTGTAGTGTACACTAAGCTTTAGGTGTGCAACAGATTTAGACTACATTAAAGCCTATATCATCTGACCAGGACTACTTTTCACTAATTGTAATTGTAGACTTCATTTACTCACCAACAATATTTACAATCGTCAACAGTAACTGAAAAGCTCTGGCTTAAGAAAAATGATGTAGAAGTTTATAACTGATGGAAAATGGAAATTCATCTGGAGTTTAAACACAGTCAGCTTTTAACTGAATAATAAAAAAAATACTCCTGACTCTAAGTTCATATAGCTAGGCGTGACTATCCCTTTCGCTGGGAAAAGCTCCATGACTAGAATCACAAAAACAGCACAGTTGAGTCATCACATCATTTGTATATTTAACAACATTTAGACTTCGCCCAACACCAAACATATATAGAAAAGTACAGTAAGAATCAATGTAAAGGTGTGGAAATTATATGGTCTTAGGTTAGAAATCACTACCATATATCCATTTATACTCCACTTAAAGAGTTTGAGTTTATCATAATAAAGACCAACAAGTGTTAGATCCAGGAACAATGATTGGGAGAAATCTGTCAAATAGAGCAAACATCCCATTTGGAAAGGAGTTAATTCAAGGGATGGTTATCTGACAAATTATTTAGACGCCAGCCCCTCGTCCCAGAGAAGAATAGACATTTTGGTACAAAGTTAGTAGTCAAATTTCCCAAGGACGTCTTTTGCAAGACATACCAATTGAATTTTTATTTCCTTTTTTTTTGATGGGGGTCATCCTTGAACTAACACTTTCTTTGAATTTCATGAATCTTTGGGGAGCAAATGTTCCAAATCCACATTTTAAAAAATTTTTTTTTTACTTAATATGCAAGCAATTGGTGTCTCTGTTTTTGTGCTGAAACGTCGCTTGGCTGTTTGCTACTAACCTTTCATGTTACTCTTGGGTTTGTCAGTTTGCTTGCCTGTGGGGGTTTGTACCGGTTGCCCCTGTCCCCCTGTGGTGGCTGCTTGCTGTGCTGCTTTCTGCTTCAGCATGGTCCAGTCAAATGTGTAGTCATACTGGTGGTTGAGGGTTCTGGAAGAGATCGAGTGGCAGTGAGTACATCGATACAAAGCACGTCATTACTGCAAATTGCACAATTCTAGCAACAGACATTACAACTATAAAAACAAACACGAGAAATTAATAAAACCGTGCCAAAGTCTGTGACCTCAGACTCTTCTAGTGACAGATTTGCAAGATCGTAGTAAAGATGAGGTAAACAAGTTGTAACTAGGGAGTGGACTTGGTGTTGGGAGAGTTGAAATAATGAAGAACTTTGTTAAGCACCTGAAGAGAATGCGGAAAAGCTGACGCAGGTACATGTAGTCAGGTGCCTCTTCAAACCGCAAACCACGACAGTAGTTCAGGTACATGGCAAACTCTGCTGGGAACCCCTGGAGAAAGAGCCAAACTCATGTTATGAAAGAAGAAATTTAGAGATCTAGAAAGCTCCAGAGATGTTATGTCAACTTGAACCGCATAATTTTTAGGATGAGAGAAATTAACAAAAAGTATTTTACAAAAGATTAGTAAATAGTCAGCACTGTTAACAGGTAATAAGCAGCCTGAGATTACAGTCATACAGGCCAGAACAGCAAGCCCCATGGATAAATGGACATAGAATCAGAGTCTTAATAAGGATATTCATATTTGCTTTTAGGATTTAACTGAAATGTTAATACGCATAGCTTGTAGTTCTTTTGAGAGCTTCCGCATAGAGCTTTATCAATACATTTAGTAAAATCCTGAAAAAGGTGCAGAAAGAGGAGCAAGCCGTCCAAAACGGTACGTTTCTGTTCTACTAACCCCATCCATAGGAATAAATGGCATGGTCGTATATACTAATAGTCACACACTTTCAATCTATATCACATACTGATATACCATACAGCTAGCAGTATTGTATATTTTGGGGGTTCTTTATCATCAAAAGTTGGCATTCAGCAAGGAAACATGACACATACACACTAATGTGCATGTAATGTGTGTGCTGCAATGAAAAGTTTAATTACATATGGACTTCTGTAGAACCTTTAAGCATCCCTACACAATTTTACATACCTTACATAACACCTCGACCGGGGTTGACATTTTTTTCTCACTAATCTTCTCATACTTCTGTTTCTTTGTGGCAGCCTGTGGGAAGTAAAACAAATACGCTGCACACTAGAGTCTGGTACTGATAAAGCAGTTCAACAGAATGGAATCCCACAGTGCTGAGGGCCATAAATAAACTAGCTGAAAGAAGATTTACGGGACCTTTTTAGGCCACACCTGTTGGCCTGTTTCACCCTGCCTAATGATCATTATTAATTTTTTTTGTTTCCACAACAAAAAAATCATATTTTGATCATGTAAATGCTAACAAAGTTAACTAACAGTAAGCCATATTCCCCCACTCAAACCAATTTCCATACTTGTTCTACATTCAAACTATTCAGAATGATTTGACACTAGCATGCTTTTCGAAGAGTCAAAACTTTATCATAAGACATCTATATCCCAGCTTAATAAGAATTTTTTTTTAGAATTTCCCTTAATTTTGAGACTTAAGATTTGAGTACAGAACACAATTAATTTTATGAGATCTTACATTATCTACCCTGCTTACCTTAAGTCCTTGCCACGGCAGGCTGGTTCTGTTGAAGTACATCAGCACGTATCCTAGTGACTCCATGTCATCTCGACGACTGCAAGATAAAACGAAACATTAAAGCCAAACATCAAGCCAGATTGCATTTTAAGCAATATGAGGGAAGATCATTTAAAAACCTTCTCTAAAATAGTAAACATAGTGCGCAGGAATACACACAAAGGGCATTGATTGAGTGAGCCATTCCTAGTAAAGCTCTAGTAAAGTGCAGGCAAGTAGTATTGGCTATAGGTCACTTAAAAGATCATAAGATGTCATGATCATGAATTTATTTTGCGTCTTGTATTCCGTTATTCAAATGACTTCAGTGAGCTAGCTTATTCCAACTGGTTAGGTAAACATCGGATTCTAGGTCAACAGTATCTGCTGCCTAGTAAACATAAGTAACTGCTGTTGGCAAGAAAAGAGCTATACAACGCGATGAGCTAAATTATTTGACGTATAGGTGTTCTCACCTCTGCTCGATGCCCAGATGTGCGTTGATGCTGGCATATCGAGCTGTGCCTGTGAGGTTTTTGTCTTCTCTATAGGGTATGTGCTGTCGTGTCCTGTTGTCTCTGTATTTCTTGGCCAGGCCAAAATCAATTAGGAACAACTATAGAAATAAATGTAAAAAAAAAAAAAAAAATGTAAAAAAAAAGAAGCACAAATACACACGTTTTATTTTAAGAACCTACTGCAAACAAGAAAAAATCCTGCAAATTAATTTTCTTCCAACTTCCCTCTGTGTGCATAATCTGACTTATATAAACCTCAGAAAGTAAACTAACATCAAGTCACTAATCAAGGAAATCACTATGCCAATGAAGCTTGGGAAAAGTGAACAACCAGCGATGGAAGAAACCGCTCTTAGAGAATTTACAGCCTGTCATTGACAGCAATTTTTCTTAATTGTTAAGCCATTCAGATCCAGTGTCCCATACACATCAACAGGCTAAAGTCCAAAAGAGAGGACCTTTCCCAAACAATTTTTCCACTGAGGCAGCAGTCACATTATAATGCATCCACTCAGCCATGTCACTGTTTGCTTGGCTCAACCAGGGATCTGAAACTTGTTTCATGTCAAGAAAATTTGTTATGCCAACTTCTTTCTCTTGTAAAGACCCTTAACTTGTACTTATGGCTGGGCAATATGGCTACAAAAATTATATCTTGATACATTTCAGCTTATTGCCTATATTCAATATATACCTTGATGATTATGTATTTGTTCTGAAATGGAATAGTTTTTTTTAACCATCATTTCAACCAAATGCCATTGTAGCAAAATAGAGAAAATGCATGAAATATTTTACTCTTATGTACACTCCTCCAGTACAATGAGAGGAAATCACCTCGCATTTGCAACCAAATTTCTTGCTATGTGACTTAACATGTATATATTTGGCACCTAGCTGGTAAATGTTTAGATTTCACTTACAAGTGTATGTATTGCATCACTGAATGTCTCTTAATACCCTTTCTGTTCTTTACAGTCAGATATTGATCCATCTATCTATATATTAGGGCAGTCAATCGATAATTTTTTTAAATCTAATTAATTACATGGTGTCCAGATTAATTAATCACGATTAATCACATTTACAAATATTGAGAAAGCCCCTCATTTAAATATAATTCAATATATAATGAAATAATGATACACGTGTGTACACACACACACACACATATATATATATATATATATATATATATATATTAAAAAATAATCTGATAATAAAATGCATTACATTCTTGTGGCAGAAGAGTTAATCATTGATAAGACGATACAAAAAGTGGCTTTAGAATACAATGTATTGTTTACTACCATATTATTGAACATAAGACAATCATTGGCATACAATTCACAACAATTCATTTCACAAGTGAATGTCAATCAGTTGGAGATTTATTATGAGGGCTTGTTTAAGGACCTGTCAATGTACACCTGCGTCAGACACGCTTGTGTAGCGTTATAAACATAAAATGTTTAGGTCACTGTGTCAAGATAAATATAGTTAAATATATTAGAACACATCTAGAGATCCCTTAGTTCGGATTTGCGCTCCATCAATTGTTTTGAACGCAAGAATGTACCGCATGTTTGTGTTGTGTGTCTGGTCAAGGGTGTTTTTCTTCACTGTATAAACTGCGCAATGCCACACAGCTGAAGTATCACTTACTGCCCTCTGGAGTAAACAGGTGGTACTACAAGCTTTCTCAGTAATCTTCCATATGGCGGTCCAGGGGCAGTGCGATTAAAGGCGTTCATTTTTTTAACACGTTATTTTTTGTCAAATCGCACTGAATTAACTTGTTAAATCGACAGCCCTGAGATAGATAGATATATTAAATTCTAATCAGGCATAACACAGACGAGTTAAAATTTTTCGAGTGTCTCTCGTTAACATACGCTTAAAGATGCTGTTTACAGAAATGCAGGGTTCCCTTAAAGATACAGTACCGGTTTTTAACACGTGTTCATCAAATCAATGTAAATACTAATAAATAGAACAAATTATGCAATTAAACAAAGATCTAACAAAATATTATATATGCATTATAATATAATATTTATTGATTAAATACAGTGATTTGTTAATTTTTAAAAAGCTAAAAAGTGACAAATTATTAAAAACTTTAAACTATAACAGTACATTTTAAATATATAGTCAAATTAATATTTTCATTTTGTACCTAGTTAGAATTCACTGGGAGAATTCATTTCACATTTAAGTAAAAGGGACATTTTAGCTGAAATACACAAAATATTGAAAGCTTGTGAATCTGAATTGAAAAATCTGTATTAATACTCAGCCCTAGAAATAAGTAAATAAATCATGGCACTTTCCACAGTTTCTCCTTTAAGACAAGAATGATATTTAATAATCTTTGAGATACAACAATACAGTAATAAAAAGCAATATTTACCAACATGTATTTTATAAAACATATTTTGTGAATTAACAGGGTGTGCACAAACTACAAGTTCACTCAGTAATACAATATAATATTCTATGAGGAAAAATGTATTTAATTTTTTTAAATGGTAATAATTTTCACATTTACAACAGCTGGAGCTTTTATTTTGGCAGAAAGCTGAATGGGCTGAATGGACATTCACCAGGATCTTTTATTTTGGTGGAACACTGAAAGTGCACTGCAGTGTCACTGTATATTTAACAGTTTGCTATGCTAACAGTTACAAATCTGGTGAAATGCGGTCACCTTTTCAGATTTTGATAACTTGTAGCGCGGTTACAAATGTTTGGAATTGTGTGATTCTGCAGTGCTTTCACAATGCACACCGACTGTTCAGACCATTGAAGAGAGGGTATCACACTAGATCCTTGGTATCATTAGCCCTGCATGTGCAGACAGAACAGTGCATCTCCCCTTGACTAAAGTGCACACAGACGGTGTATTAATTCAATAATATAATATTTTGAATAAAATCCTATTTTGCGGGTTAATAACTCACATGACACTACTGAGTTGAATTGTGCAACCCTGAAGGATCGTGAAATTAGTCAAATAACACTGGAAATGTGGCCAAATAAAAATACAATAGTCACGATATTGCTTAATTTTATATTGCCAGCAAAATCACTGCAATAACATTGTGACTAGGGCTGCAACAGTATGAGATTTTCATGGTACGATAACGGTCTAAAAAAATATCATAGTATTACATTATTATTATCATCAGTTACAATGACTCCTAAAAAAAGTGAAAACAGAAGGTTTTTTTGGTGTCACAAACGCTTTATTATAATTGAAACCATTTTTTTTAATTGATGTGTAAAAAGGTCTCCCTTTTGAAAATAAATAGAAGGTAACAGAATTATAATAATAAACAGAAAAATAAACATGATACAAAAAATAGCATGTAATATAACATGTAAACTAAAATGCTTTATTATATAACATTTTAGGATAGCATGTTAAAATTAACTACGAAATGAAAAATAAAAAACCTGTATTTAATATATCCTGGGTCACATTTCCTTTTATGTTGCACAGTTTTAGTTTTCAAGAACAAGGACATGCATCAAGTGACATTATTTTGTTGTTGACATCAACAAAAGAGACAGGACGTTTTATCTTCCCCCTTTTAAAAATTGAAGAGCATATTTACTTAAATGAGCCCATTATTATCCCCTTTGTTCCTAACTTCAAACATAATTCAAACAGAACATACATATTATACAAGAGGAAAGGCTCCACATTACCATGGTTAGGTCAGTGTAGCTAGTCTTAAATAGTAATAATAATAATAATAATAACAACAAATTATATTATTTATTCAAAAATAAATACAAGCTGAAATGCATCTTGAAAATGTAACTACAAATGCCACTGTTGATATTAATAGATTCTGCCTTTAGATTTCGTATGAAACTGTAACATTGACAAAATCTAAGTTACTTTTACTCATGTAAAACTGTGAAACAATTTTTGAATGCGATGAATAATAAAAAATAAAAAAACGTTTTTTAATTGAGCATAGCAGTGTTGCTCTTTTCCTCAGTGATGTTTCGCATGTCAGGGCTGCCTACTGTTTGAGAGGTTCGACTTGACTACCTCCGTAACGCTTTAAACTAGAAGTCTTGCTAAAATCAGTTGAGGTCTGCACTCCGGAATATCGAGGGAAGCCCAGTTGTTGCATGCCCGTGTCAGAGAGCAGAGTAAAAGTGCAGATGAGCAGCCTTTAGCTGTTTATCATTAAATTTGCCTCAGCAGTCCTAAATAGTCGATCATTTGGGCAGCCACCGAAATATCTTCAGTGGGAGAACCATGGCATAGTTATTTCCCTGCACGCGAGCGACCCAGTCCGAATAGACCTGCGACCCACCAGTTGAGAAACACAGCTTTAACTCACACACACTTATGTCAGACCCCCTCGCTTCTCTGATATTTCTCCACTGCAAAAATGTGTGGTGCAAGATGACGAGTCTGACAGGCAGACGAGGAGAAAAGGAGATGTGCACGCCAGAGGTGGGAGCAAGTCGCACATGTTCAAGTCTCGAATCAAGGCTCAAGTCCAGTGCAGAAAAATCAAGCAAGTCAAATCAGTGACTAACCTCAAGCAAGTCGAGTCCTGATGAGTTTAAAGTTGAGTCAAGCCACAGTACTAAAATAAATAGGTTATTTTTTTTTTAATAAATATTTTGTAGTTTTATATCATAAAATGTATATCTTTTTATATGAATTGTATAACAGTAATGTGTATATCATATATATTAGTAAATTGCGTTAATGAACATGTATGGTATTTTTATCGTGGACACTTAAAAATACTGGTAATACTTCGATACCTTATAAACCGAATTGTTTAGATTTTTATAATGAACCTGTTAAAATGTATAACACGTATGCGACAAGGCTCAATCCAGTTTGCAAGCTCCTCATCCAAATGTAATTAATGCATAAGTAATTTTGACATCTACCCACAACAGGTGGGTGACATGCAAGAGGTCTCGGAGTGACACATCACAAGAAATGCTTAGTCAAAAAGACGCGCTTGAAGAAACACACTATTATATATTTAAGAACAGTCCAAAGAAAAACCGTCAGTGCTAGTGTCTGATTCGATTTTGTTCAGAGGCGTGCAACGGGACACTGTCTCATGAACCAAGCTTTTCTCGGTTTCGTTCAACTGAAAACTGTTTGCAAGAATAATATAATCTATGAGAATGCTGCACATGATCTCTGCTCGTCTCGTGAGGTACTCAGTTAATTTTGCTCTTACACATTGTGAACGCATTTCTGCAGGTTCAGTAATACATACAGGTAGTGTTGTCACGGTACCAAAATTTCAGTAGTCGGCACCAATACCAGTGAAATTTCACGGCACCCGATACCATTTTCGGCACCAAAGCAAAAACAGGTTAATAAACAACACTCTTTTATTAACAAAGTCTACAAAACATAAGCAGCAAAACTAAGAAGATAAAT